>NC_057802.1:99602665-99766443 GCF_018294505.1 Triticum aestivum
TGGGGGGGGAGGGGCTAGAGGGATGACCGGTGCGGCGGCGGACCGGCGGTGGGGAGTGGTTTCGGGGCGGGCGGGGCGGTGTGGCGGCGCGGGCCGACCGAGGGCGGCGGGGGCCAGCGGTTCGGCCGGTGGTGGCTGGCGGATCAGGGGGGTGGAGTTTGATGATAAACTGCAAGCCCTTGATTTCGTATCCAACGGCTGGAAAATCTAATGACCAGAGATGAAAAAGTCAGTCGACTGACGTGTAGCCTCACCCCGCACGTACACATGCACGCACGCAAGACACGCACGCATGCAGGCGTGCAACACTGACACGTACACATAACGAACACATGCACGCATGCAGGCATGCAACACTGACACATACACATGGACTCACGAACACACGCACGTACGCACACATGCATGCAACACTGAAACGTACCCTTGCACGCACGCAACACTTGCACGCCTGCATGCACACAACACACGACGCAAGACACACGTTCAACCTATACGTGCATGCACCCTTTGTTATGGACATGGATTGTTACGGGTATTAATTAATCTTATCTGTGATAAGCAGAACATTGATGTTTGCAGCGGTCTTTATGAATCACAACGTATCGAACGGGCTATCAACATAGTAGGCTTATCTACATGAAAAGGATGACGTCACACTCAATGAACAATCATCGGTTTATGAAATGCCTGCTTCTGACTGCCCTGGCCCACCAAAGGTTCCTCTGCTGTGCGCTGCCTGCGTTGGGTCACTGACATGCAGGCCATGTACCCAAAGAGCCCACACGTCAGTCGAAGAACGGCGCGGTGTCCTACGTCAGAGTCGAGGGCGCCACTCGCTGCACGCCCGGCTGAACACGCCTCCTTGCCGCATTCAAACGCCTCCATGAAACCCGCCCGTGTGGAAGCCGAGAAACCCACTCTGGACACAACGCCGGCATTAAACGCAACGCCGGCCGAGCGCCTCCCATCCGCCGTCTATTTAATCTCCTATTTAAACGAGGCCAGACGCCGGCCAAGAATCGCACACCTCCGCCGCTCCGCTATCTCCTCCTTCACCATTTTGTCCACTCTTACAATGGATTACGAAGAGTAGTTATTCCGCACAAGCCATTTGTCTAGGTTTGTATCTCTCTCTCACACACACGTAGGTGGGGGACGTGCACGAAGAGAAGAGGTGCACGCACGGCGCACGTACTCCCGTCTCTTTCCCAACCACACCCGCGTGGGTACACGGTGGAGCTCATTTCTGTACGAAAAGGCAGCCCACGTGGTAATTTGACCGTGTACCGGTTGTCCACTTGGTGGAGGGAGGATCGTCTACCACGGGAACAAACAAATTGGGACTTGACGTGTTATGTTAAAAAAGAGGCAAACCATCTGGGGCCTACCTTAGAGGCAAGGCTCTATACACTGGAGTACTTTTGATGTGTCCCGTCAACTCGTAGAACGAGGAGAAGCTTGCTTAGTACACCGTCTCCCCCGCCCACGGGCGTGGTGGCTTGCAGATGAGGTGAATCTTGCTTACTAGTAGTAGTAATGTACGCCTTACGCCCGCTCCCTCGCCCACGCGCGCGGTGGCTCGCAGGACGAGGAGAAAATTTTACTACTCCCTCCATTTACTCCTCGTCCCTACTACCTGGGTTAGAGAGATTATCATATTGTTTGGAATATATATGTCCTTTAGTACTCCCTCCATTTACTTATACAAGGCCACTATAAAAAAATACATTTTGCATCTATACAAGGCCACAAATAGTAATCGAGACAAAAGTTACTACTCCCTCCTTTCCAGTTTATGGCTCAATTTCAAAATCTCTCCAACCAAGGTAGACGGTGAGTGGTCGAATTAATTTCGTACTCCTAGTTTGCACAAGTAATTAGTACGCTCGTTTTTCTCAAGAAGTTATGTTTACCGAGGCATTAGAACGAATGCATGAATGACCACTAAATTTCCATGAACTTCTTCATGCATTGGTGAGTTTTCTCTTGACACTTCTTGCATCGGGTGATCTAACGCACCTCGAAATCCAACATGTGATGGTACTACTACTACTAGTAGAATTGAGACTTAAACGGAAAAACGAATGTTTTTTACATGAGCCCTATAAACCCTAGTGGGTACGTACTCCGTAAAATCAGATTTTCCCAAAACTAAGTCCCTCAACCTTTATTTGCTTTTTTCCCTCCCTGCCTCCTTGCCTCGAACAGACTATGCCAAACTCCCCTGCCTGCCGCGCGGGAAAAGACCCGCCCTCACCTTTTTTAGTCCGGGTTTGTATCGATGGATCGCGTGAAGCAGCAAAAACCTAAGCCATGTCTTGTACTCCTCCGTCGACGCTCGCTTTCATGAATTCTGTACTTCCTGTCGCCGACATGTGGGACATATAGCAATCGGGTCAACGTGTCAAGCACCAAATAACAGTGCAGAACAGCAGGGGGACGCACCCCAGTCGTACCGCCCCAGTAGTAGTAGTAATGAGCAATGAGACGTCAAATCACAATGCCGCACCTTCCCAGACGGACGAAGCAACCATTATTTCACACTTCGGTTCGCCATCATCTCAAACCACGTAGTATTGCTTTTGCCTCAAGAGGGACACGCGCATCGCCTTGGTACATCATGACACGTGGGACTGCATGACAGGCCATGCTCCCCCGCCGATCGCTCGGTAAAATCACCTCATTTTTACTACTATACTTCCTCCGTATCGGTTTACATGGCATGCACGTCGTTCTAGGTTGAGAATTTAACTGGCTATATATGTGATGAACAGTATATGTTTAGAAACTACATCCGCTTAATAATCCAATGATATACTTTTTGTGACATAGTAACTCATATTTAGTTAGTCAAATGGATGACCTAGAACTACGTGCACGCCCTATAAACCGAGACGCCTAAAAAAACAAGACGGAGAGGGTAGTTCAGTACGTATCTTTTTAGATCAATATAGTCGGGATTTACCAAGGAGCAAAACCAAGTGATAGGCTACACCTATCGTGTTGGCGTAGCGACTCAAGCAGGGTCAGTCCGCACACGAAATGGCGACACACTTAACAGGACCCCTTTGGCCGACATGTGGCTCATCCACCGTCTTGTTCCACGTGCGATGCACCGAATTATAGTTTGGAGCAGCGGTTGGAATTGGAGGCACCCCGGTCATAGCACCGCAATAGTAGAAAATGAGCGATGAGGGGTCAAATCACAAAGCCCCACCTTTCCCGCATTAAGCTGGACGGACGAAGCAACCATCATTTCACTCTAGGGCACAAGAGCATAAAGAAAAGAGAAAACCAATGATGCGTGCGGCAGCTACCTAGGGAACCCTAGGGTAGGGGTCTCCACTACAGATCAATTTTTTTGAAAGCGCCTCCACTACAAATCGGCTTCTCCCTCGTCCTCTTGAAGAAAACCAATGATGCATGCGGCGGTAGGGTTTGTAGGAGTACTACTATGGCGTGCGGGGCCATGTCGTAGTAAATGGGAGAGGGATTGAGTTCGAGTCGACGCCTTAAATATGTGTGGGCTGCTTGGTTTTAGGGGAACGAGGCAGCATTTTGGGTTCGGGGACCAATGGAGATATAGTACGTACAAAAAATTGTGGACGTAGGTTCGACCGAAAGGCAATGATGCATGGGCCCTGCATTTTGATATACCCGGGGCCGCGTGAAATTTGCTACTCTACTCAAAACTAGTAAGGTACACATGCATTGAACGCATGAGATTTCGAAACCAATATATGAATAAATACACACTATAGCATGTAAAGCTTTGAGTCATAGATGCATGATGTAGTTGTTCGTTTAGTTCTTATAGTTCATCTCATTCAAAATCAATTAGTTTTATAAAAATGTTAAGATTCACGGGGTTGCGCATTGTAAAGCATAAAGTAAAAAACAAATAATGACAATTCTTTTAGAAAAAATCAATTATGATACGGAAGATTCTAGAACAAAGGAGAAGTGCTTGTGTTTTGAGGTTTATGCATTATGCTTAAGTTCAACCATGGAGACTTCTAAATTGTACATGTGGCAGATCTGGTGGAATGTTGATGATATCCAACGGCCAGTAGTGCTCAGATTTGTCATCTCTGCACCGTTGGATTAGCTTCATCCAGCGACCATCTTTCAAGTTATTCGCACACTATATAGTTCTTGTGCCATAGTTGCATGTCTTGGAAAAAAGCTACTAGTGGGTTGTACTAGCTATTTAGGAATAGAAGATGTATACATGGAAGTTGTAGGGAAAGAGATGACATGGAGTATCTCGATTCCTATGAGTAGGGATTGGAAAAGAGATGTCATTTCGTTCACATCATAGGAACTTTTCTATTGAATCTAGAGATGACATGTATCTCAATTCCTATGAAGAGGGATTAGAAAAGAGATGTAATTTGGTTCATATCATAGGAACTTTTCTATTGAATATACGCTAATGTTTATTTTCCTTTGAAATTATGGGAGTATAGGAATCCATTCATATGAACCAAGTGGCTCTAAAGCTATAGAAATAATATCATGTTTATTTCCTTTGAAATGTGGAGTATATGAATCTATTCCTATGAACCAATTGGCTCTAAAGGAAAAAATCCTATAAAAATCATATCATATAGAGTTCCTATGATTCCTCCACACCAAAGGATGGTTGAAATTGCTGCAGGTGATACGATGGTCTTTCTTTGTAGACTCCTCCCCCATCTTTATAGTTACCTCTCGAAGACGAATGAAATGATATATACAGGGTATTCTACATGTGCAATTTGGTACACAAAAACTTGGTAAAAGTTTGCGAGGTTCGAATTTTCAATAAAGCTATATGCATTGCATTTGGAACGGAGGGAGCATACGGCAGTTGCTAACACTCACATGGAAGATTTGTGTGTAGGAGGACTGGCTGTTCTGTTAAATGACATGGCAAAACTGACACTGTCGGATGCCAATCTTACGGTTCTTACGACGTTCGTTAGGAAAAGGCTTGTGTCGAACGTTTGTCGGATAATGATTTATGGACACATGCATTGCATTGATACGTGCCCCCCTCTCTCTCACGGACACGCACCCTCCCGAGTCCTCTCGCACTAACCGTCTATCTGATGGTAGATGTCACACACATATGGCTCTTCACACCCTACCCTAAGAACTTCTAAAAAACAAAAGACGTCGCGCACATTTTATTTTAGCTCACACGTCACACACTTATACTATTACTCTTGTGGCGAACGTTCTTTGGGCATAGTATATTGTACTCTCATGAAGTGAAGAGGTGCACGCACGCACTAGTTCTCTCACACCCACTCGCGGGTACTCGTAGGAGCGCATTTTTTTAAGCTGGTACAACAAAATCACTCCACTATATATATAAGCCCTTAGCGCTTGCTTTACTAGGGTTCCTCTTGTTCACTCTCTCATGCTCTCCAGATCTAAGCAAGACATAGGTGGCCACACTCTCTCTCAGCTCATGGCTGGTCAGAAATACGGCTGGACAACCTCGACCGGGGCAGGGGTGTAGGTGCATCATTCACGCTATCGTCGGCGGCGAGGGAGGAGACCAACGGCTTCCCGCACATCCCGATCGGCGGACGTGTCGTTCTCTCCGAGAGAGCGCCGGCTCCGGAGGGCCTCCGACCCCTTCTTCCTCCCTGTGGTATTGTGGCCAAGATGCGGCCTCCCGGCGCCGTGTTTGCCACATGCCGACGACCCTCAGGTATATATTCCTTCGAAACCTGCCTTGCTCTACTGCCCCAGCTCCCCACTTGGCTTCGGGTGGATCTTTTTCTACTTCCGTCCACTGTTCCAAAGCCACTTAGACTTTTACTATTATTAGAGGTAAAGCTAGTTCATACAGTCGACTCTAAGAGTTGGTTCAAACAGGGAAGAAAGTGGGAAAGCTGTAGCATGAATCTAGGACTTGGTTCTAAGAGGAAACGGGGGAAAGTAGCAGATACTGGCTACCCAACTGGTCTCTTGGTTGAAAAGACGAAGAAAGCATGTTGGATGGCGAAGGGTGGGGGAAGTGGACCTATCTCTTAGTTGAAAAAGGAAAGAAAGTGACGGGTGTTGGGGGACAACGCAAATGAGAATGAGTAGGTCAAGATTTCCTGTGTTCACATAGGAAAATGTCACCGAGGAGATAAAAAATGGGACAAATGCAGACATGCTGCCTGAGTGTTTGCCGCTCTCGGCAACCACATCTGCCTCACCACTTTATGCCCTTGCTGTCCCTACACCCATATCGCTACCGTTAATGTAAAATCACATGAAGCATTAAGCAATGCCACCTAATGTCACTATAAGTAATGGTCTAGTGCCGTTGATAAACAGAATCAATGCCACCACCATTTTATGAAGTGCTTTCGTCTTGATTTATTTCCCATGAATTGTGTTCTTGCAGTTACACTTAAATCTCAAACCGCTAACATTGCTGCATCCCAGTGGAACTGCACAAATTTGATTGCACATTTACTGACCATGTGCTACTCTCATGACAGTAATACTAATGCTATTGTTCTGCATGTTAATCTAGTGGCAGTATTGATGTGATGTGATGCTACTTACTTAAGGACACTTTCATACTATCAATCTAGTGGCAATTATAACACAATAGATAGTGCTATTAATCATACGCCACTACAAATATCTGTCACTGTTTAAATAACCATATTTCGTATTTGTGCAAACAGGGATGTCTGTCTCCATATCGTTTCGGGATGTCTGTCTCTGTATCGTTTCTGTCCGCGAAATCAAAAGCACACACCTCAGTTTTAGTAGAACTGCGCAAAATGAGATGGCTATCCCTCGTTGCCGTCGTTTAACCACCCGTCTTCCAGGTATTCCTACATTGGTAGTTACTAGATAGAATGACCAACACAATATACACTACTAGAAAAAGGGCTATAGATGGGATTGACACTAATGGCGCACCAGACAAGCGCGCCATTAGTATATACTAATGGCGCACCACCTTCTGATACGCCATTAGAGTTGAACCTACTAATGGCGCACCAGGCGCAGGGTGCGCCATTAGTATCAAATTTTTTTTAACTAGTGCGCCTGTCCAAACATACTAATGGCGCATCCAGACACAGTGCGCCATTACTAGTTGTAACTAGTAATGGCACACCTGGCCCAGGGTGCGCCATTAGTATCCAAATTTTTTTAACTAGTGAGCTGTCCAAACATACTAATGGCGCACCTATCCCAGGGTGCGCCATTAGTATCAATTTTTTTAACTAGTGCGCCTGTCCAAACATACTAATGGCGCATCCAGACACAGTGCGCCATTACTAGTTGTAACTAGTAATGGCGCACCTGGCCCAGGGTGCGCCATTAGTATCATTTTTTTAACTAGTGCGCCTGTCCAAACATACTAATGGCGCACCACCAGAAGGTGCGCCATTAGTAACCTGGATTACTAATGGCGCATTTAGAGTTGGTGCGCCATTAGTAAGTGGGCAGCAACAAGATATTTTGGACAACCTCTCCTACCCACACTCACTTTCTCCCCACTTCATTCTCTCCACCTCCTCCTTGTCTCGGGTGCCTCCTCTTTTTCACCTCATTTCCACCATAGATTCATTCAATTTAAGTGGTTAAATTACCTTGTTTTGATAGGTAAGTAAGGGGGGAAGCTATATTTATGTTGTTCTCCCTACAACAATGTGCACATGCACTTTTTATGGCCTAGCTAGATCTATGTATGTTCGTGGTGTTGCATATGTTTGTGGTGTTGCATATGTGTTTGTGTTTGGAGGTGTACCGGTATTTGAAATGCGATAGTTGCCAATATTTTGCCGGAATGTTGATTCATTTCCGTTTCGGCGGGAATTTTGGCATTAAGCATTCTTTTTGGTCCTATTTTTAGGGAAAGTCATGCCAAATTTTTTCTTGGTTCTAAAATATCGTTTTGCTCTACCCCGCAGGCGACCATGGTCCGCATGATGACCGAAGGCATCGTGAATAGGTTTTTGAGGTCCGCGAAGGCCGAGATGCTTCAAAAGAACGAGACGGAGATAAGATGTCCGTGTCGAAGATGCAAGCTGAAGAGCCTTATTGCGGACCCGGAATCCGGGCAGGTGCGGGACCACCTGCTCTTGCATGGTTTCATGGATGGCTATCGGTGGCAAGGTGATGAAGATGACTACGAAGTCGTCCATGGGGGTCGGGCAAGAAATGAGGAAGGGCAGCAAGACAACCACCGCGGCTCGGGCGGGCGAGAAGACGAAGAATCCCCAGGAGATGATCACGACGGTGATGCTATACACAGTCATCATGTAGAAGATGCAGGACATGATGATGAGGAAGATGCCGGAGCAGACGACGGGCATGATCATGAAGATGATGATGCCGGCGGAGCAGACGACGCTGGACCATCGATGGGCTGGGTGCAGGACCCTCATATTCAAGAGCTGCTTCTCAAGCAGACGGATAACGCAAGAGCTGCCGCCCGAGAGAAAGCCAAGATGGATCAACTTGAGTTAGACGCGGTTACTCCATTGTATGAAGGATGCAGGCCCGAGGATACCCGCCTGAAAGTAACGCTCATGGCTCTGGAGATGAAGGTAAAACACAAAATGACCGACGCATGCTCCGACGAGAACATGTCATTCTGGCACGAACGTCTTCCCAAGGGGAACAAGTGCCCGACCAGTTTGGAGGAGGCGAAGAAAATCGTGTGTCCTCTGGATTTACCGCACGTGAAATACCATGTGTGCATGAACAATTGCATCATTTATTGGGACGAGCACGCGGAGTCTACCATATGTCCGGTGTGCGGCGTCACTCGATACAAGAAGAGGAAGAAAGCTCCTCGAAAAGTGGTGTGGTACTTTCCGATCACTCCTCATCTGCAGCGGTATTTCGCGGACCCTAAGGTAGCAAAGCCCCTGCGTTGGCACGCGGATAGGGAGGAGAAGAAGCGAGAAGATGACGCAAATGATCCGGAGATAGATAAAAAAGACAAGATGTTGAGTCACCCTAAGGATGCGAGCCAGTGGCAAGCGTTGAACTTCGAAGACCTAGAATTTGGGAACGATCCAAGGAACATCGTGCTGGGCGCGAGCACCGATGGAGTCAATCCATTCGGCAGCCAGAGAAGCACACATAGCACCTGGCCTGTGTTTGTGTGGATGTACAACCTTCCCCCCTGGTTGTGCATGAAGAGAAAGTACATTCACATGAGTATGCTAATCGAAGGACCGAAACAACCAGGGAACGACATCAATCTGTATCTGGGGCTGCTGAAAGAGGAGCTTGACACGATGTGGAAAACGCCAGCCAATATGTGGGACGCCGCAGAGAAAGAATATTTCCCTATGAGAGCCGCGCTGCTCACGACGGTGCACGACTATCTCGGTTACGGATATGTCGCGGGGCAGGTGGTCCACGGATTTTCTGGATGCGTCAGGTGCATGGATGACACAACGTATTGCCAGCTAGATAGAGATCCCGGGTCTTCGAAAACCGTGTTCATGGGACATCGAAGGTGGCTTCGCGACGATGACCCATGGAGAAAACGCAAGGATCTATTCGATGGTGAAACCGAACCCCGAGGACGCCCGCGTACGAGGAGCGGCGAGGAAATAGACGAGCTGTTGAAAAATTGGAAAGACTGCCCACTGCCGGGAAAGAAGCGAAAGGCGCCAGAGCCGCTGCTGAAGGTATGGAAAACGAGGTCTGTTTTTTGGGACTTGCCGTACTGGAAGAGGTGCCGTACTGGAAGAGGTGCCAGAGTACGGAAGAGGCGCCAGAGTACAGAAGGATCGAGGAGATCTGGGAGCTGAGCTACGCTGGAGAGAAGGTCCCGATGTTCCGTGTCAGATGGGCCAAGAGCGTCCTAAAAGAAGACCGGTATTTCACCACCATGGTTATACCCGAAGCCAAATCCAAGACCGCAGGCGCAAACGTTACCGCGAAAAATGAGCCATGGGTACTGGCTTCCCAAGTGGACCAATGCTTCTTCATTACCGACCCGTCAAAGCCCAGTCGTGTTGTCGTGAGGAGAGGCAAAAGGAAGATCATCGGAATGGATGGAGTAGCCAATGAGCAAGACTTCGACAAGTACGGCGACCCGAGAATCGAACATGACGACGATGATGAAGTAGCAGCATACACCACAAGAAGAAGCAGGACCACCCTACCTAAAGGACGTCCGTTCCACAGAAGAACTAAATTTGCGAAAAAGAAGGGCAAGAAGATTGTGAACAGATAGCTAGCTAAGATCGATTGTATTTAAATCGTAGCCTTCATTTCTCGATTGTATTTCATGGGCACTTTTTGAACTATCATGAATATTTTTAAATTTCATGGACACTCGATCTCGATCCCCCTCCATCTCGATCGCTAGCTATCCCACCTCGCCAGATCCGGTCCCCCTCGCCGCCGAGAACCCCCCGGTCCACCGCCCCCCCGCACCCCGCGCACCCTCCCCCGCTCCACCGGCATTACTGTCTGATGATATTTTTTTAAAAAATATTACTGTCTTATAAAAAAATATTACTGTTATGATTTAAACAAGTTTGAACATATTTAAACACAAATAAATATCAAACAGCATTTTAAATGCATAAAAAAATTGTGGAGCCTGGGAATCGAACCCAGGACCTCCTGGTGTGAGAACTGGCTGCTGACCAGTCGAGCTAGTAGAGGGAACTTGGTGTGGATCAGGTAAGGTGGAAGATGTGACGCCCCCGATTTGACCGTACACTAATCATGCACGCAAATGTGTACGACCAAGATCAGGGACTCACGGGAAGATATCACAACACAACTCTAAAACATAAATAAGTCATACAAGCATCATAATACAAGCCAGGGGCCTCGAGGGCTCGAATACAAGTGCTCGATCACAGACGAGTCAGCGGAAGCAACGATATCTGAGTACAGACATAAGTTAAACAAGTTTGCCTTAAGAAGGCTAGCACAAACAGGGATACAGATCGAACGAGGCGCAGGCCTCCTACCTGGGATCCTCCTAACTACTCCTGATCATCGTCAGCGGGCTGCACGTAGTAGTAGGCACCTCCAGTGTCGTAAGTGTCATCGTCGACGGTGGCGTCTGACTCCTGGACTCCAACATCTGGTTGCGACAACCAGATAGAAAGGAAAGGGGGAAAAGAGGGAGAGAAGCAACCGTGAGTACTCATCCAAAGTACTCGCAAGCAAGGAGCTATACTACATATGCATGGGTATATGTGTAAAGGGGCATATCAGTGGACTGAACTGCAGAATGCCAGAATTAAAAGGGGGATAGCTAGTCCTGTCGAAGACTACGCTTCTGGACATCTCCATCTTGCAGCATATAGAAGAGAATAGAGTGAAGTCCTCCAAGTAGCATCGCATAGCATAACCCTACCCGGCGATCCCCTCCTCGTCGCCCTGTTAGAGAGCGATCACCGGGTTGTATCTGGCACTTGGAAGGGTGTATTTTATTCAGTATCCAGTTCTAGTTGTCATAAGCTCAAGGTACAACTCCAGGTCGTCCTTTTACCGAGGGACACGGCTATTCGAATAGATAAACTTCCCTGCAGGGGTGCACCACATAACCCAACACGCTCGATCCCATTTGGCCGGACACACTTTTCTGGGTCATGCCCGGCCTCGTAAGATCAACGCGTTGCAGCCCCACCTAAGCACAACAGAGCGGTCAGCACGCCGGTCTAATCCTAAGCGCGCAGGGGTCTGGGCCCATCGCCCTATGCACACCTGCACGTTGCGTACGCGGCCGGAAGCAGACCTAGCCTAGTGGCGTTCCAGTCCAATCCGGCGCGCGCCACTCAGTCGCTGACGTCAAGAAGGCTTCGGCTGATACCACGACGCCGGGATACCCATAACTACTCCCGCGTAGATGGTTAGTGCGTATAGACCAAATGGCCAGACTCAGATCAAATACCAAGATCTCGTTAAGCGTGTTAAGTATCCGCGAATGCCGACCAGGGCCAGGCCCACCTCTCACCTAGGCGGTCTCAACCTACCCTGTCGTTCTGCCACAAAGATCCACTTGCGGGTACTCCTACGAGCCGACCCGACTTTAGTCATCACAGGTGTCATGTATGTAGTATATAAGTATATACCCGTGATCACCGCCCAGGTGATCACGGCCCGATAGTATAGCACAGCAGACGGACAAGAATGTAGGGCCACTGATGGAAATCTAGCATCCTATACTAAGCATGTAGGATTGCAGGTAAAGGTATCAACAGTAGTAGCAAGGATAGGCTATGCATCAGGATAGAATATCGAAAAGCAGTAACATGCTAGACTACTCTAATGCAAGCAGTATAGAGAAGAATAGGCGATATCTGGTGATCAAGGGGGGGCTTGCCTGGTTGCTCTGGCACGTAGGAGGGGTCGTCGACTCCGTAGTCGAACTGGGCAGCAGCAGTGTCGGTCTCGTAGTCTACCGGAGAAAAGAGGGGGGAAGAAACAGTAAATACAATGCAAACATAAGCATGACGATGCGTGACATGACAATGAGCGGTGCTAGGGGTGTCCTAACGCGACAGTAGGTGGTACTGGTGAAGGGGGGGGACATCCGGGAGGTATTCCCGATGTTTCGCGTTTTCAGACAAACGGACCGGAGGGGGAAAGTTGCTAGTTCGATAGGTTAGGGAGGTGTGGTGGATGAACGGACTGCGTATTCGGATTCGTCTCGTCGTTCTGAGCAACTTTCATATAGAAAACATTTTCATCCGAGTTACGGTTTAAAAGATATGAATTTTCAAAGTTTATTTGAATTTCTGGAATTATTTTTATTCAGCAAAAATGAATTATGACGTCAGCATGAGGTAATGCTGACGTCAGCAGGTCAACAGGTCGGCTGACCAGTCAAACCAGACAGGTGGGTCCAGTGGGACCCACATGTCAGCCTCTGTTAGTCTAATACTTAATTAAACTAATCTAACAGTATAATTAGAGGGGTGGGCCCCATATGTCAGTGAGTGATTAGTTAAAATAATTATTTTTATTTATGAAACATTTTCTTTTTCTTTTCTTTTTATATTTTTGCGGCGGGGCCCGCATGTCAGTGACTGGGTCTGCCCAGTCGGTAGTTGACTGGGTCAACCCAGTCAACTGGGGCCCGTGGGGGCCACTGGCAGGGGCACTGGGGTGGCCCCGGGCCAGCCACGTCGGCGGCCGGCGCCGGAGCAACGCCGGCGACCAAACGCACGGCGGCGCTGCTCGGGAGGGGTACGGGTTTCACGTACAGGGGGTCTTCGGGGGCGTGGCTGGGCGCGTTCGACGCGGCTCGGCTGGGCGCGTCCAACGGCGGTGGTCGGAGGGGCTGGAACGGCCGGGGACGACCGCTACGAGCTCGCCGGCGGCGAGGTGCTACGGGCTGGGGGCAGGTGCTGCGTTAGAGCGCGCGAGCGGCCGAGCTAAGTAGCTAGGCGGGTGCGGCACGGTGCGGTCGGGCTAGCGGGCCTACGGCCGTGACCATTTGGTCACCGGAGACCCGCCGGCGGCGAGCTCCGCGGCGCGGCGTTCGGGCGCGCATGGGGGAGCAGCTACGGAACGCGGGCGAGCTAACGGAGAGGGGGAGGAGAAGCGGGAGCTCACAGCGGAGCCGTATGGAGTGGCAGTGAGCTCGGGGAGGGCGCGGGGTAGCCGGAATCGGCGACGATCGACGGCGGCCGTGCGGGGAAGACGCGCTCGGGGAGGTCGGTGCAGTGGCGCTCGGCTCGTTCCTGATGGCGTAGTCGACGGCGGGGAGTCGTTCGGGCACGTCGTCGGGGCGATCGGGGCACGGTGGCCGCGAGTTCGACGGTGAACAGTGGCGAGCACGCGCGGGCAGAGGGGATCGAAGGGGAGAGAGAGGTGGATCTGGCGGGGGGAGAGGCGCAGAGGCCGAGGGAGTGAGCGGGGTGAGTGGGAGAGAGGCCCGAGGGGGCGGGGGCCGCTGGCGCCCTTATCCTCTCCGGCGTCGGTGCCGGCGAGGTGGTCGGGCGGGAGCGCGCGCCCCTGTTCCGACCCGGTCGGGGGAACTGGGAAGGGGACGCGGGGGGGGGGGGGGGGGGGGGGAGAGTGGGCTGGGGCGACTGGGCCGGGGGGGTTCGGGGGTGGCGGCCCAGTTTGGGCCGGGGTGCAGTGGGGGAACGGGCCTTCTCCTTTTTTTCTTTTTCTGTTCTGTTTTGTTTTCTGTTTACTTGTTTATTTTCTTTTCTGTTTTAGTTCATTTAAAAGTATTTAGGTATTTTATAAAAATGTGTTTTCTCCACCATAATTACCAGTGTATTATTTGGCACTCACCGAACATTTTTGTTTAAATTTTTGAAAACTTTTATTTTTCACTTTAATTATATTTGAAGTTTGAATTAGGAGTTTGAAAAGGAAGGTGATTCAAATGTGATCAAGCCCTGTTTAGCAACATGATTAGCTTAATCACAGGGAGTTACTGTAGCATGATTCTCAGGGTGTTACAGAAGATAACCTGTTGGCTCGAGCAGAAAAAAAATACTAATGGCGCAACAGGGTGAGGTGCGCCAATAGTATGGATGTACTTATGGCGCACCAGGGTGAGGTGCGCCATTAGTATGGATGTACCTGTTGGATAACCTATCCCCTCTCTCTCCCTCGCCCTCGCCCTCGATCCCCTTCCCCTCTCCTCTCCCGACGTCGCTGCCCCGCCGCCTCGACGCCGCCCCGTCGTCCTCTTCTCCGCCGCGACGCCCCGACGCCGCGACGCCGCCCTCTCCTCTCCCGACGCCGCCGCCCCGCCGCCCCGTCGTCCTCGTCTCCTCGGCGCCGCTCTCCTCGTCTCCTCGGAGCACCACCACCACCCGGACCTCGTCGCACCACCACCAACATCCACAGCGTCGACGTCTTCGTCCCCGACGACGCCCCCGTCTTCTACGCCCGCAGGTACCCCATCCAAATCACCCCCGCCTCCATTTCCCACCTCTCCCTCTCTGCTCCTAATACAACAATCTGTCTCTGAACTTCGCTTTTGGACTCTTGAGTACATTTTGTTTGGGAACTGCATACTATGTTTGATTTACTGGAGCTCCCATGCGTAGAACACCTCTTGGAGTATCAACTTAGCTCTAGAATCAACCATATTTTTTCTGACACGTACAGCAGGGATACTCCCTGCTCCCAACATAAATTTTGTTCATGTAAGTAAAACCAGCATACTACTGTTCAGTTGTGTAATTGCATATGTATCGAAGCACTAGGGGGTAAACCAAGAAGGTAGATAGCACAAAATTCTTCACTAGGACAGTGACAACAGTGACTTTCTGTTATCCCTATTGTTCCCTTGGTAAAACGTATAGGATGTACTTCTCACGATCAGGACTGCAGCTAAGATGAACATGCAATCTCTCTTTTCTTTTAATTTTCAGAACATTTACAGTCTTGCTCACTACTCTGATTCTTCTTTATCAGTGGATGCAAAGTCAAAAACAAGAGCTTTTAGGACTTCATGTTTTGAAACCAGTTAAATCATATAGTTTCTGTTATTTTTTCTCATGCTCCTGTTCTCTGAACATATTAGCTGGAAGCATCACATAGTTTGTTAGCTTTTTACAGACAAGTGTGCTTTGATTTTTGTTTAAGATTGCAGCTATCTTCATGTTGTTTGTTCCATAAATATTCTTATATACCATCAAAATAACTTCTGTTAATTATGTTCAGTACTGATGAATTTTTCATTGACTATTTTGAACACTGTCATTCTCAAGTTAAGTTTGTACTCTGTAACCTCATAACCTCATAAAGAGCAATATATTTGTTTGGCTGTCTTCTGTTAACAATATTTACCCTTGTTCTTTCATGTGCAATTTGTAATCATCTATCTAACCATGTTTTCCATTAGAAGTTAGAACGTGTCTGTTTGTCTATTCTAAAACTAAGGTGTAGCATCCAAGAGCTTGTCTTCATTTAGTATGCTTTAGTTTATCTATTGTGGATTACTCTCTCCATTCCAAATTAATTGAATTTCTAGCCTTGTCCTTATTCAAATTTGACGAAGTCCATGAGAAAAATATATCAAGACCTACAACGCCAAATTAGTTTCATTACACTGAAAACTAAGTTTCTGATTTATTTTGTTATAGAAGTGTATTTAGTTAGTTACTTACTCCTGGTAGCTAATAAGTGGTTACTCTTTGGACTTTGGTGGTGTATGTATAAAAAAAAGTAGCAAATAAAAAAAAGCAGTAGCAAATTAAAAAAACAGTAGCAAAAAATTAGGTATAAAAACAGTAGCAAATATAGCTAGGGCAATTTTGTTTAGGTATAAAAAACAGTAGCTACAATTTGTAAAAAGCATGAGCAACTGAAAAATCATCCTGAAATATAGCTAGGACAAACTTCAGTCTTTTTTTTGTTTGTAACAGAAACTACAGTAGTAAATATTTCCTGAAGTAAATATTTTCAGTCATTACAAATATGATACTGCTTGGAGATGATACTGCTTGGAGATGCATATATTGTTTCACCTCTTCACATGCCAATGTATTTTCCATGTTGTGATGGAGGCCTTTTTTGCCTTGTCCACCCGAGAGGCCCTTGAGTTTGCCGGAATGTCGATTAACTTCCGTTCCGGCAAATTCGGGTACTCCATATGTCCTATTTTCAGCAAAGGTCATGCTGAAATTTTCCGTGAATTTTAGCATGACTTTGCTAAAAATAGGACATATGGGGTACTTGTGACTAATGCATGGGCCGGGGTATCTTAGTAGGTAATTAAGTAGGATCAAGTGCCCCGGCGTACTTGTGACTAATGCATGGCTTTTAGGGTGCCTCGGTGTCGATAAAAACCGAAATGATGAAAGCTTAGGCTTTTAGGGTGCCTCGGCGTCGAAAAACCCTCAATGATAAAAGCTTAGCTTTTAGGATGCCTCGGTGTCGACAAACCCTAAATGATGAGACCATGATCTTGTTCCTTGACAATAACCAACTTTTTGACCAAACTTTGTTCCTATTTAGAGAGAAACATGGCCAACAACGATGAGGCCGGGGGTTCGAGCATCAAGCCATTCTGGAAGCTGTCCCAGGAGGTGGAGGAACAACCTCACTTGTATGAGGACGCCGCCTTCCCCACCGATCCTGAGACCACTGATGGTACCGCCGAGGATGACCCCACTGATGCCACCACTAATGGTGCCGCCGAGGATGCCACCACTGATGGTGCCGCCGAGGATGCCACCACTGATGATGGCGGCGCACGAACAGATGGCAGCCAACCAAAGAGGCAACGGAAGGACCGGCGCCCGACCGTGCTCCGCACCCTCAAGGAGGAAGTTACTGAAGTGGACTCCGACGGGAATCCAACGGCGCCCGAATGAATAGTCAAGGGGTACTCGCTTCAGCTCGGGTGCATTCTCCGAAGCACCGTCTCGATCAACACCGAGAACCTGAGGCATCCTGACCGAGGGAATTTGCGCAACCTCCTCTTCACGAAGCTGCACGAACGATACAAGTTCCCCGCTGAATTTGAAAACACAAGCCTCAAAGGGAATAAAGTGAACAATGCTGCCCTGACGAAGATGAGCAAGGCCCTGTCTACTTGGAAAAGTAATGTGAAGAGAATGATCGAGAAAGGTGAGAGTTATGAGAAGATCAAGGAGAAAAATCCTTCGATCACCGAAGATGACTACAACGACTTCAAGATCAATTGCTCGAGCACCGCACACTCCGAATCAAGTAAGTGGGGGAAAGAAATGCGGGAGCTGAACTTAGGGGAACACACACTCGGTCCCGGCGGTTACAGAGTGGCGGAGCCTATATGGGACAAGGAGGAGGCGGACCGTGCCGAGCAAGGCCTACCGCCCCTCTTCGATAAATACGGTGACAAGCAGACCAGGAACTTTGTCAGGGCCCGGTACAAGAAGGACCCGAAAACAAAGGAGCTTACCACGGATCCGAAGACCAGGGCGCTTGAGCTTGTTCTGGTAAGGAATACACCCCCTCGTAATTAGCTCCATATGGTTGCATTCTAATTAATGAAGCCAAATTTCTAAATGGTTCACATTCCTTCCGCAGGCGACTGAAAGCAGTAGCGCGGGGTCGACTAAGAGCAACCCTTGGAACACCACTCTAAATAGGGCGTTGAATGTAATGAAGAACAAGGATAAGCTCAGTAAGCCGACGTCAGCTGGTCGTGTGGCCGGCAAAGGCTTGTCGACAACATGGTCGTCATACTATGACACTGCTGGGCGAAAGGAGAAAAAGACCAGCTCGGAAAGCCAGGCACGCGAGGTTCAAGAACTCAGGGCACAGGTGGCGCGGATTCCGGAGATTGTCCAAGAGCAAGTGCAACAACAACTCGGAGCAACGATCACCGCCATTGTGCCTACCTTGATCCAGGGGATTAGTGCGTGGATTGCGGGCGGCCAACAGGGGCCGCCCCCGATTCCTAGCTTCACGGCCAGCAACTCGCAGAACGCGATGGCGGGGCCATTGGTATCTCCGGCGGAGCCGGCATTGGTGTCTCCGACACCGGCACGGGAGCTTAATGCACCCGGGTGTACGCTGGCCGGCACCTCTGCAGCAAGCGGCCCCTCCGTCAACTGCACGCCCGCCGTTGGCGGTGCCTCGACATTAGCCGAGCTCGACGCCATCATCACGGTAACTAATTAAGCCTCTCTCGGCCGAGGACTTCATCTCCTTGCCTTTGACTGGGCATCCCTAACGCCCTACATGTTTTCGCAGGGCGCCGCCGACGTTCCGTGCACTCTCCTGCACTTCGTGAACAACGAGTTGGTCGATGTCGCCAAGGGCAAAATCGTTCAACCGGGCAACCCCTTGTTCCACGGTACCCAGATGCCACCCAACTTGTTTAGGGTTCAACTGGTTCGGGTGCTGCCAGGCTGCGACGAGGTGTTACCTCCGATTCGACCCATCGGGGCCGACGATGATGACGTGATGAACCTCAGCGCCTGCCTGAGCTGGCCCCTGCTTTGGCCGAAGAGCCAGATTCGTTTGGGGGCGGGGGACACCACCCCAAAGACAACACCGCCAGTCGTGCCGGCGCCAAGTCGGCCCCATGGCAAGACCGCCGCAACGGTGCCGGACATCCCTATGCCACTGGATCCAAACATGCATATGGCACAGGATCAGAACGACGACGACGATGATACATTTGCCAACGTCGATCAGTACTTTGCCGATCATGGGGACGGTGGCGACTTCATGGGGCCTCCTTCTCAAGAACCCAACCCAACAAAAGACGTGTGCGATCTAGCTGGTACCGCGGAGAAGCCAAGTTGCAACAGGCGTCGTCTGCAGTTCAGCTCTCAGGAGACGCCTCCAGCTGCCGACTTCACCGAGCCTCAGATAGGCGAGGTGCGAAATATGATCAGCCCCAACACACTCAAGAAGGCGGTCTGTGAGCAGAACTCGGTCCCATTACAGGAGATCAAGAAGAAGGCACGCAAAAGAAAGACTAACAAGGGTGCGGGCCAGCCGGCACCGAGTACGATCCGTGCTCAGGACGGGCCACCTTCAACTGCGGATATCTCGAGGAGGGTGCATGTGGCGGGTAGGCCGATGCTACCGAGAAATATGCTCGATGCTGCAACCGGTGCTATGCGGAGTCTGCATGACAGTGTTCTTTCTTTGGAGAAGCGGCGTCTCCGAGAGAAGGATGTGGCATACCCGGTTTTCGCGGCCAAGGTGCCAGAGGGCAAGGCTTTGTGGATAACTCCATCGGGGGTACGATCGTCCTGCGGTTTGATGACATCCACGCTATGTTGAACCTTCATCCGCTGCACTACACCTTCGTTCGGCTATTTTCGCTGAGTATGGAGATGCGGATCATTCGCGACAAGACCCCGGACATCGTGATAGTCGACCCCTTCTACATGCGTGCCAAGATCTTGGGCAGTGCTGGTGACCGGCAAGTCACGAGTTCTTACCTCGAAGGCGTCATTCTGGCAAACCAAGATAAGGACAACTTCCTCGTGCCTTACTTTCCCGAGTAAGTCCTCCCCTCAACCGCCCCGTAACATATGAATTCTTAGATTTCGATCGTTTTTCTTTTAACATTCCGTGTTTTCTGCAGTGACACACATTGCACGCTCATCCTCCTAAGCCCCAAATATTCCATGGCCACGTATTTCGACCCGGACCGTCAGTCGAACGTAGACTACACAAATGTCAAGAAGGTTCTTGATGATGTTCTCCCTGGCTACGTCAAATCTGGAGGCACCTTCACCAGGCCTATTCGTTAGTACGGCAAGCACGTGTTCTCCCACAATACGACGTTCTGCTGCGTCAAGCAGCCGCCTGGCGGTCAGAAGGGTGCCTACTATGCCATCCATCACATGCGGGCGATCGTACAGGACCATCATCAACTACTGCCACCGAGTAGACTCAAAGATTGGGCCGCGAGCGTGTCGGCAATCCAGGACGCGGACATCAGACAAGAATTCTTCCGCATCCAGTCGGAGTTTGCGGAAATCATCCATCAAGATGTCCTTCGTACCTCGGGGCAGTTCTACCTCAGAAATCAACCGTCCAACAGTGACATCGACACAATCCTACAAATGCAGGTTGACAACGCCCGTTGTTTCATGACTCCCACGATAGACGGCGGCTTCATCCACGCTCCGGTCCCTTGAGTCGAGTCGAAAGCAGTGATGCCGTGTCTAGTTCTGAAACATCGATTGGCTCATGTTGTAATTAAACTTTAATGAACTTGTAGTATGTCTCTTTGGTTTCGAGAGTCCTTCAACTTAGATGTAATCGATGCTATTAATGTCTTGCTTTTCTCTTCCGAGCGTTCTGTTGCATACTTATATATTGCTTATGTATTGTTTGTGAATTGGTACTAACGTTTCGTTTGGCTACTGCATAGCGATGCCGTGGTATGTCATGTACAAGGGTAAGGTTCCCGGAGTCTACGACGACTGGGAGGAGTGTCGGAGACAGGTTCACCGATTCAGGGGTAACAGTTACAAAGGGTACGCCACTAGGGCCGAGGCCGAATCTAGATACGCCCGCTATCTAGCGGGAGAGGGGAGGGAGCGTTGGAGGAACCGGATGAAGACGAGTTTCATCGTGATGACCGCAGCTCTCTTCTATGTGATGGTAGTTTAGATGATCGATATCGACTTGTAATGTGAAGACAAACTCGCGGTCTCGAGACTTGTAATATAATGTTCTATCTTTGTTCGGTCTTTTCAATTCGGAGACTAATATGATGAATTGTATTCGGAGACTAAAATGATGAATTGTATCCAGAGACTAATCTTCTATTGTATTCGATGAATCTGTTGTTGATGTGTGCTGTCTATATTTTATCCAATTATACATTTTGTAACCTGTGCAAAAAACAGAAAATAAAAAAATAAAAAAACCTAATATTCATACTAATGGCGCATCACATCATAGTGCGCCATTAGTATGACAGAGGATACTAATGGCGCATCACTAAACAGTGCGCCATTAGTATGCCGAAGTTACTAATGGCGCATCCAGTTGTTGTGCGCCATTAGTATGTCAAAGCACCTGGGTATAGATGGCCCCCTGGGAGGCATACTAATGGCGCACTGTTGTATATACTAATGGCGCATCTGGGGTGCGCCATTAGTATACCAGATACTAATGGCGCACCAGTGGTGCGCCATTAGTAAAATATACTAATGGCGTGCTACTAATGGCGCACCACTAATGCGCCATTAATGGCCAAATTAGGTGCGCCATTAGTAGGCCTTTTCCTAGTAGTGATAAAATAAGTTGATTTGTACGTTTTACTTCCTGATTGCAGTGTAGGGACGAGAAAAAAACAACTGCATCCTAGTCCGGAATGCACTTTCTACCAGTTCATCCATGGACCGAGGACTAGCTGGCATGGTTGCACGGTGGTTTTTTGGACAGGTGCGCGGACAAGAGGCATTGTGGTCAGCTTATTTCTGCAAATAGCGGTGCTTAAATTTAGTGGAATGCACAAGACTTTCAGCTGGTCAGTACACTACATGGTTCAGTTCAGCATTCCAGCTGAGAACACAATTATAATTGGTTATTTTGGAATGAGAGAAACTAACCCTAGATGGTGGGAACAAGAAAAAACCAGAGTGAACTTCAGGAAATTTAAGCCTGCCAGGAGGCCCTTTGCTCAGAGAAGCCTTGCTTGTTTTTTCCTGATTTGTAAACCTTCTCACAACTTTGTCTTTTGCTGTGAACTAGTATATGTTTGTTATGTTCTATGAATCATTGAGATGTATAAAATTGCTTAACTTATGCTTTTCAAGCTTTTTATGAATCCGAGTTTAATGTGAGTGTTCCACATGAACGCTGGACTAGCGTGTGAACGTTTGGAATTTACATTGTGGCCTTAGTTAACTGCATGAACCACTGTAACAAGATACATAGTTGCTTATATGTCAGAGAGCAGATTGTTGATTGTTAGCTGGTCGATAGCCTAGTGTTGAAGCGAGCTGAGCCAATGTGCCGTGTTTTGCACAACTGCTTACAAGTGGGGTAGCACCAATAGTGTTTACAAGTACTTATGTATACGTCGGCGCGCAGTTCTCAAACGAGTACTCTATTTCATCAAAACACACACTGCTCGTATGATAAACCGTGACAACTTATGTCTTACCATGCCATATTCATGAAAAAACTAGTGAGGACGCATCTGTTTCGGCAACAATTACAATGGTTCTCACATGATTCACGGGCACACAAAAGTAGTAGCAGTTCCCATAGACGGATTCAAACAGAGTACTAACCCCAGAGGGCTCGATAACAGGCAAGGTTCGGATAATTAGACACAATCCAAACTACTATTAAACACTAGCTGGGGCAACTATTTCATGCCTTGATCTAATTTGGGCTGGACACAAGACGGACCTTGCCATGAACATCATCGAGGACGTCCGGCAGCAGCTCAATCCTGTGAACCTTCATGAAGACAACCTTCTGGCCTCGCCACTCATAAACTTGTTTGTGGAGGCATGCCACGTCATCTTCCTGTGTAAGCTTGACAAGAATAGTATGCCTCACCAACGAAGGAGTAGCTTTTAACTTCTTGTGCTTCAGTACACCCTAGACAACACGCCTGACAACAGTGATGCTAGAATACAACTCTTCATTGGTATAAGAGCAAATTTCTTCCAGGATCCAACAGCCTAAAAACTCTGTTTTCCCAGTGCGTATATTCAGGTCATCCGCCTCATAGCGAGTGACATGTACAACCACACAATCCTTGTCTGCATCAGGGCTCTAACTGAAACAGAAACAAATTTTGAATTACTTTCCAGTATAAGAAACGCAAGTTATTTAAACCACTATGTATAGCATGGCATCGAAGCTAATAAAATTTTGCATTATTCATCACCACATACTTAGATGAAAAACCACAATCGAGATCAGCAAAGAAGAAAATCACCTTGGGACACATCCTCGAACGTGGAAAACTGCTCCTGCAGTGCCACGGGGGCTGTAACCTCAAATGGGGCGTTGACCATCTCAGCAGTGGCCGTGGGCGTATATGGGGTCGGCTCGGTTGTTGCCTCCATCTTCTTGGAGCTCTCTGTCTCGTGGGGATCAGCCTCCCGCATCTGCTCCACTATCGGCAGATCTTTGCCTGGTTCTCCTTGGTTCATCATGAAACTGACGAATACTAGGAGACCACTGAAAGGAAAACACAATCGCAATGACAATGAAACAAAGAAGAGAGTGAGGATCGGTTACTGCTTTGCAAAAGTTCTTTTTTTCTGTCTGAACAAAAATATACCAACATCATGGATCCGCTTACCTTCCCTTCGTTGGGAGAGAACAACAGTGGAAGATGCGAGTCTTGCCTTTCTTGAAGACGGCGAGGGAGAAGGGGATTCAGCGAAGAGTGAAATGATGGTTGCTTTGTCCGTCAAACTTAGACTGCGGGGAGGTGGGGTTTTGTGATACGACGACTCGTTATTGCCGCGCTATGACCGGGGTGACTCTCCGTCTCCATACTGCCTTCTAATTTGGTGGATGGCATTTGGGCCCGCACGCTGCATGGCCTGCATGTCAGTGAACAAAAGTATAACGACATTCAGTAGAGGGAGACGTTTCGATGACCTAGGAGGAACCAGACGCGGTATTGTATCCACTGTAGTAGTAGTAATTGTTTTTCTGGGTAGATGTAGAGTGTCTCCACTGTACTAGTAGTAATTGTTTCTCCGGGCCCAAGACAAAATAGCCCATCCACCCTAGTAAATAGTAAAATCAACTCAAAAGTCCATATATTTACTGAATGAGAGGCGCTACCCACACCTAGCACACTGCCCCCCAAGAAAACCTGGGTGTTCTTCTTCTTCCTCACTCCCACCCACCTCATGTCAGCTCGCTCCACTCGTACCCCCAAATTCCCCATCTCACTCCTACAGAAAACCCCAGCTCCCCTTCTTCCTCACTACTACAGGAAAACCCCAGCTCCCCTTCTTCTTCACTCGCACTACAACTAGGCTCGTCATTCGTTACTCTGCTCAAATCCGTGAGCGCGACGTGACGCCCTTGAGGAAAATGGAGTCGGCTAACCCCAGCGCCAAGAAGACCCGGCAGCGGCGACACCTGTTGTAGATCCCGCACCTGGCAGCGCGGGAAGAAGCGGTGAGCCCGCTCGCACCGGATCCCAGGAACCCGTAGAATCTCGGGTGGACCGCATCAGCGATCTCCCGGACGCCGTCCTTGGGGAGATCATCTCGCTTCTCCCCTCCAAGGATTGCTTCCGCACCCAAGTCCTCTCAATTCGGTGGCGCCCTCTATGGCGCGCCGTGCCCCTTAATCTCGACTGTCGTCAGCTATCTCTCTTCAATGATTTTGAAATCCCTAGAGCCATCATCTCCTCCCACCAGGGCTCCGTTCAAAGCCTCTGCATCCCGTCATGCTACCTGAGCAAGCATACCATGCCCTGCACGGTGGACGCCGATGTCTACTACACAACCTTCTTCTTGTAGACGTTGTTGGGCCTCCAAGTGCAGAGGTTTGTAGGATAGTAGCAAATTTCCCTCAAGTGGATGACCTAAGGTTTATCAATCCTTGGGAGGCGTAGGATGAAGATGGTCTCTCTCAAACAACCCTGCAACCAAATAACAAAGAGTCTCTTGTGTCCCCAACACACCCAATACAATGGTAAATTGTATAGGTGCACTAGTTCGGCGAAGAGATGGTGATACAAGTGCAATATGGATGATAGATATAGGTTTTTGTAATCTGAAAATATAAAAACAGCAAGGTAACAAGTAATAAAAGTGAGCGTAAACGGTATTGCAATGCTAATAAACAAGGCCTAGGGTTCATACTTCCACTAGTGCAAGTTCTCTCAACAATAATAACATAATTGGATCATATAACTATCCCTCAACATGCAACAAAGAGTCACTCCAAAGTCACTAATAGCGGAGAACAAACGAAGAGATTATGGTAGGGTACGAAACCACCTCAAAGTTATTCTTTCTGATCGATCTATTCAAGAGTCCGTAGTAAAATAACACGAAGCTATTCTTTCCGTTCGATATATCATAGAGTTCATACTAGAATAACACCTTAAGACACAAATCAACCAAAACCCTAATGTCACCTCAAGTATCAGTGGGTATTATTATACGGTATGCATCACACAATCTCAGATTCATCTATTCAACCAACACAAAGTACTTCAAAGAGTGCCCCAAAGTTTCTATCGGAGAGTCAAGACGAAAACGTGTGCCAACCCCTATGCATAGGTTCGTGGGCGGAACCCGCAAGTTGATCACCAAAACATACATCAAGTGCATCACGTGATATCCCATTGTCACCACAGATAAGCACGACAAGACATACATCAAGTGTTCTCAAATCCTTAAAGACTCAATCCGATAAGATAACTTCAAAGGGAAAACTCAATCCATTACAAGAGAGTAGAGGGGGAGAAACATTATAAGATCCAACTATAATAGCAAAGCTCGCGATACATCAAGATCGTACCACCTCAAGAACACGAGAGAGAAAGATCAAACACATAGCTACTGGTACATACCCTCAGCCCGAGGGTGAACTACTCCCTCCTTGTCATGGAGAGCGCCGGGATGAGGAAGATGGCCACCGGTGAGGGTTTCCCCCTCCAGCAGGGTGCCGGAACAGGGTCCTGATTGGTTTTTGGTGGCTACAGATGCTTGCGGCGGCGGAACTCCCGATCTCTTCTGTTCCCCGAAGGTTTTAGGGTATATTGGTATATATAGGAGGAAGAAATACATCAGGGGAGCCACGAGGGGCCCACGAGGGTGGAGGGCGCGCCCAGGGGGGTGGCCGCGCCCCCCTACCTCGTGCCTTCCTTGTTGCTTTCTTGACGTGGACTCCAAGTCTCCCGGGTTGCTTTCTTTCCAAAAATAACTTCTCCAGAAGGTTTTATTCCGTTTCGACTCCGTTTGATATTCCTTTTCTTCGAAACACTGAAACAAGGGAAAAAACAGGAACTGGCACTGGGCTCTGGGTTAATAGGTTAGTCCCAAAAATAATATAAAAGTGCATAGTAAAGCCCATTAAACATCCAAGATGGATAATATAATAGCATGAATACTTCATAAATTATAGATACATTGGAGACGCATTAGCAACCCCAAGCTTAATTCCAGCTCGTCCTCGAGTCGGTAAATGATAAAAGAAAGAATTTATGAAGTGTGAATGCTAGCAGGTGCATAAGTTTGATCAATGATAATTGCAATCACCTTTTCTAGCATCATTATATGTCATAATAGTAGCTCATATCATAAAACTTTGCATGATCAAGTAACAGACTATTCACATGTTAAAGTATAGATCATAAACTTTCTTGAAAACTAACAAACCATGTTATTAGTCATCAAACAATTACAATTCATCTTATTTTCAGGAAGAGTCTATGTCAGAGCTTTGATTCCGCAAACTTCACATACTCAACTATCATTTAGTCTTCCATGATTGCTACCACTCAAAGCATATTTTTAGAAGAAATAGTATTCATCGAACACAGAGAAAGATATGGGCTTAATGTTTCGCCTCCCAACCTTTTACCTCAAGGGTAATGTCAACAATAATAATTCATCATCAAATATATTTGAATGGCCATATATGCTTAGATCTTTCCCCAACACATGATGCCTGCCAACTAAAGAATAGGTTGGAATGAGAAGGAATACTACTGACTCTTGCATAAAAGTAAAAGATAGGCCCTTCACAGAGGGAAGCAGGGATTTGCAGAGGTGCCAGAGCTCGAAGCTAAAACAGAGATGAAAATAATTTTGAGAGGTATGCTTTCATTGTCAAGATAACGACCAAGAGTTCCCAATATCTTCCATACTACATACATTATAGGCGGTTCCCACGCAGAAACGTAAATTTTTTACTCCCGTCCACCAACATTCACACTCCACGGTTTGTCCCAAACAACGGGTGCCGTCCAACTATCAACATTCCTGGGGGAGTTTTG
Organism: Triticum aestivum; assembly: GCF_018294505.1. Lineage (NCBI taxonomy): Eukaryota > Viridiplantae > Streptophyta > Magnoliopsida > Poales > Poaceae > Triticum > Triticum aestivum. The sequence continues at coordinate 99,630,042 of NC_057802.1, forward strand.
TTTAAATTATTTGCGATTTTGTTTTTGATCCTTTGATCATAGGACTGGGCATCCCAGTTACCAGCCATTTTCTCATGAATGATGAGCGGAGTCCACTCATCGTGAGAATAACCCACTTAGCATGGAAGATACTGACAGCCCCTAGTTGCTACATGAGCGATTCGGGCATACAAAACAGATTATTATTTGAATGTTTAGAGTTTGGCACATGCAAATTTGCTTGGAACGGCAGGTAAATACCGCATATAGGTAGATATGGTGGACACTCATGGAAGAAACTTGGTTCAAGGAATTTGGATGCACAACCAGTATTCCCGCTTAGTACAGATATTTTGGCTAGCAAAGGATTCTAAATAGCAAGCACCACATGTTAGAGGATCCATAACAATATAACTTCTATACAAATATACCCAAGCATAACTCATTATGTTGTCTTCCTTGTCCAACTTCAACTAATTTGCTCAGGTTTGAAAATAATTAATGGGGCTCATAATCATAGAAGATGTCCAAGATAGTATTATATGTGAAATCTCTCTTCCTTCAATATTCTTTCATGAATTGTTCAAGTGACCAATACAACGTTTGCTAACTTTCAATAAATTTACCACCTCTACTTCTTATATGTAAAGTCATTACTGCCCATGGGATAAGCATATGAAACAAATATAATTTCAGATTTATGACATTCAAACCATTCAACCATTTACTCATAAGATATAAGTGAAGCACACAAGTAAATGACACACTACTCCAAAAAGATATAAGTGAAGATCAATGAGTAGTTAAATAATTATGTAGCTATGTGAAGACTCTCTCTCAATTAAGAATTTCAGATCTTGGTAATTTATTCAAACAGAAAGCAAATCTAAATAAAATAAAATGACGCTCCAAGCAAAACACATATCATGTGGTGAATAAAAATATAGCTCCAAGTAAAGTTACCGATGAACGAAGACTAAAGAGGGGATGCCTTCCGGGGCATCCCCAAGCTTAGGCTCTTGGTTGTCGTTGAATATTACCTTGGGGTGCCTTGGGCATCCCCAAGCTTAGGCTCTTTCCACTCCTTATTCCATAGTCCATCGAATCTTTACCCAAAACTTGAAAACTTCACAACACAAAACTCAACAGAAAACTCGTGAGCTCCATTAGCGAAAGAAAACAAAACACCACTTCAAGGTACTGTAATGAACTCATTATTTATTTATATTGGTGTTAAACCTAATGTATTACAACTTCTCTATGGTTTATAAACTATTTTACTAGCCATAGATTCATCAAAATAAGCAAACAACACACGAAAAACAGAATCTGTCAAAAACAGAACAGTCTGTAGTAATCTGTAACTAACGCAAACTTCTGGAACTCCAAAAATTCTAAAATAAATTGGTGGACCTGAGGAATTTGTCTAGAAATCATATGCAAAAAGAATAAACTAAATATCACTCTCCAGTAAAAAGTTCAAGCTAATCTTGTGAGCGCTAAAGTTTCTGTTTTTTACAGCATGATCATAAAGACTTCACCCAAGTCTTCCCAAAGGTTCTACTTGGAACAAACACTAATTAAAACACAAAACCACATCTAAAAAGAAGCTAGATGAATTATTTATTACTAAACAGAACCAAAAAGCAAGAAACTAAAATAAAATTGGGTTGCCTCCCAACAAGCGCTATCATTTAACGCCCCTAGCTAGGCATGATGATTTCAATGATGCTCACATAAAAGATAAGAATTGAAACATAAAGAGAGCATCATGAAGAATATGACTAGCACATTTAAGTCTAACCCACTTCCTATGCATAGGGATTTTGTGAGCAAACAACTTATGGGAACAATAATCAACTAGCATAGGAAGGCAAAACAAGCATAACTTCAACACTTTAAGCACATAGAGAGGAAACTTGATATTATTGCTATGCTGCCGCGGAGGCCTCACCGCCCCCATACTACTCCCACCGCTGGCCAGGCCATCCCTCCACTCATCCACACCCCCTGTTATTATGCGGTGACGGCAGCCTCACAGCGCAGCCGAACCAGTGAACCCTCGTACTCCTCTCCTCATGGGCATCCACTGTTGCGTCTACCCCGGCTCCGCATCGTCCCCTTCCTATGCCTCGCCGTCGTCCACCGCCTTGGTGCTCTCGGTGCGGCGTGGTCAATGTGGTCAATGACCGACTTCCATCGAAAGTGTACTGTATGTGGAGAGGCTGACAGCTGGGTCCACGACTACAGCCCAGTTTTTATGTGATTTGCCAAGTAAGTCGCTTTGTCAGGCTTGTTGGGCTGAAAATCTTTCAAGACGAGGAGAGCTTCATTCGGCTGGCCGAGAAAATGGCCTATCAGTAATGAGAAATGGGTTGTACATTTTTAAAACACATCAAACCGGCAATTAGTTTCAAATTTCTTTTTTTCATTTCGAGATTTTAAATTGCATTGATTTTTATGCATGGACAATTTGTTGGATTTTATATTGATATACATTTATTTTTAAAATCAGTTTGAATGTGACTCGAAATTTCGGGATTAAAAACAGTTCGGACCGCACCGAAATATGCAAAATTTCGTATAATTTTTTAACCGTGGCCACAATATGGGCTGTAATGCTAACAAAAAGAATATGGTCTCCAAAAAACCTTAAGAATTAGCAAATGGGCTGTAAATTATTTGAAATAATGGCAGATGGTTGTATGCTGTTTTCCACAGATTTGAGGCTTTCCTAAAAAAAGGTTGATGCAGAAGGAGTGACTGTTGGATGTCCATCCAACGGCCGTCGTGCTTCTTCAATCTCTGCTCTCCTGCTCCAGCCGCTCAAACAAGTGCCGGCGGGACTGCCTACTCCCTCCTCCCCATGACCGGCTGTGCTGCCGCGTAGGCCTCACTGCCCCACCTACTTCCATCGCTGGCCTAGCCATCCCTCTACTCACCCACACCTGCTGTTATACTCCGGCGACGGCAGACGAACCAGTAAACCCTTGTACAGTCGTACTCCCCTCCGCGTGGGAAACAACTGCCGACTCTTCCTTGGCTCCGTGTCGTTCCCTTCCTAGGCCTCGCCATCGTCCACCGCCCTGGTGCTCTCGGCGCGGCCTAGTCAACGTGGTCAACGACCGACATGCATCTGAAGTGGACTGTACGTGGAGAGGCTGACAGCTGGGACTATGGCCGCACGCAAGGAAATGCCTCCTTATTACGCGCAAAATAATGATTCCTCCACCTGACATCTGGGACCCACCGAAAGGGCCTCTGTATTTTGCGAAAAAAACGTTACCGTCGCTGACAGCTCGGACCCACCAGCTATATCTTCGCACGCAAGGAAGTGCCTCCTTATTACGCAAAAAAATGAATACTCCCCCTGCTAGCTGGGACCCAGTATAGTGGCAGGCTGACTTGTGGGCCTACTAAGTTGACGGGGACGGAGGGCCTTGTCAACTTAGTCAATATGCACGATTCTAGATCCAGTGACCGTACGATGTCCATCCAACGGCCGTAGTGCTTCTTCAACCTCTGGTCTTCTTGCTCCAGCCGCCCAAACCAGCGCCGGTCGTGCCTCATGCTCCTGCCTCCCGTGGCCGGCTGCAATGCCGCGGAGGCCTCACCGCCCCTACTACTCCCACCGCTGGCCAGGCCATCCCTCTACTCACGCACACCCCCTGTTATTCTCCGGCGACGGCAGCCTGACACCGCAGCGAACCAATGAACCCTCATACTCCTCTACGCGTGGGCATCCACTACCGCGTCTTCCCCGACTCTGCGTCGTCCCCTTCCTAGGCCTCACCGTCGTCCACCGCCCTGGTGCTCTCGGCGCGGCATGGTCAACGTGGCAAGGAACGGCTTCCATCGGACGTGGACTGTACGTGGAGAGGCTGACAGCTGGGTCCACGGCCGCAGCAAAGAAGTGCCTCCTTATTACGCGGAAAATAATGATTCCTCCACCTGGCAACAGGCACCCACCGGACGAGCAACCGTATTTCATGAAAAAACGTTTCCCCCTGACTACTGGGACCTACCAGTGACATCTTCGCATGGAAGGAAGTGCGTCCGGGCAAAAAAAATTATTCGCCCCCCTGACTGCTGGGACCCACCAGCTACATCTTCGCACACAAGGAAGTGCCTGACAGTCGGGACCCACCTGGTCGAAGCGTATGTAGCGTTGTCATTCTGGTCGCGAACGTGTACGTACATACTGGTTGATGTGGAGGCACCCACGTAGCATGTACACGTACGTACAGCGGCCAGTGTGCAAGAAAGAAAACACGGCCACGTACGTACATACGGGCAGGGTCTCGAACGCCTACTCGCGCATACGTATGGCCAGGGCTCGTGTACATGGCTGGGTCGGAACGGAGAAACTGCGTCGTCACCGTGTTCATGGGGAGCCAACCGGCTGGGTCGGAACGGAATGCGTCGTCGTGTTCATCGGGAGGGCTTGGACGGAACAGCCGATGGAAACGAGGCCTGGCGTACTGCAGAACGGAGGAAACGGCCTTGTGTTCGACAGGCCATGTTCGAAACGGGATCCTGTTCATCGAGAGGGGTCTGGCGTACCACAAAACAGAGGAAACAGACCTCCTACGGTTGAAACGGGGGTCCTGTTGTTCGGGAGGGGTGTGGCGTACCACAAAACAGAGGAAATGGAATTGTGTTGGAGCACTACGGTCGAAACGGGGGTCGTGTTCATTGGGAGGGGTGTGGTGTACCACAAAACGGGACTCCACGGGATACTGTTCATCTCCACCTTCGACCCCCTCCAGCCTCCACGGGCTACTGTTCATCCACCGTCAACCTCCTCTAGCCTCCACCTGCGACTGTTCATCCACGGGCGCCTGTTCATCCAGCCTCCACCGCGTGCTACTCCATGGGCTACTGTTCATCCAGCCCTCCACCGTCTACTGTTCATCCAGCCCTCCACGGGGTGGTCCTGTTCATCCAGCCCTCCATGGGGTCCTGTTCATCTAGCCCCAACCGGCTCGATCGATCGGGGTCCTGTGCATCCAGAGGCAACCCCACGGGGTCTTGTTCATCCACCCCCACTGGGAACTGTTCATCGAACCCCCCCAGCAACGCTCACTGTTCATCCAGAGGCAGCATCGATCGGCTTCAGTTAGCAGCAGTAGCGAAGGAATCGCTCGATCGGGTTCAGTTAACAGCCATCGATCAATCACTCGGGTTCAGTAACGCGTAGCCTGCAGTGCAATCGCTCGGGTTCAGTTAGAGCCCAACGCCTCGCTCGGGTTTAGTTAGAGCCCAATGATACGTCTCCAACGTATCTATAATTTTTGATTGCTCCATGCTATATTATCTTCTGTTTTGGACATTATTGGGCTTTATTATTCACTTTTATATTATCTTTAGGACTAACCTGTTAACCGGAGGCCCAGCCCAGAATTGCTATTTTTTGCCTATTTCAGAGTTTCGTAGAAAAAGAATATTAAACGGAGTCCAAACGGAATGAAACCTTCAGGAACGTGATTTTCGGAACGAACATGATCCAGGAGACTTGGACCCTACGTCAAGAAACAAAGCAGGAAGCCACGAGGTAGGGGGGCGCGCCTACCCCCCTGGGCGCGCCCTCCACCCTCGTGGGCCCCACGTTGCTCCACCGACGTACTCCTTCCTCCTATATATACCTACGTACCCCCAAACGATCAGATACGGAGCCAAGCACCTAATTCCACCACCGCAACCTTCTGTACCCACGAGATCCCATCTTGGGGCCTGTTCCGGAGCTCCGCCGGAGGGGGTATCCATCACGGAGGGCTTCTACATCAACACCATAGCCTCTCCGATGAAGTGTGAGTAGTTTACCTCAGACCTTCGGGTCCATAGTTATTAGCTAGATGGCTTCTTCTCTCTTTTTGGATCTCAATACAATGTTCTCCCCCTCTCTCGTGGAGATCTATTCGATGTAATCTTCTTTTTCGGTGTGTTTGTTGAGACCGATGAATTGTGGGTTTATGATCAAGTTTATCTATGAACAATATTTGAATCTTCTGAATTCTTTTATGTATGATTGGTTATCTTTGCGAGTCTCTTCGAATTATCAGTTTGGTTTGGCCTACTAGATTGATCTTTCTTGCAATGGGAGAAGTGCTTAGCTTTGGGTTCAATCTTGCGGTGTCCTTTCCCAGTGACAGTAGGGGCAGCAAGGCACGTATTGTATTGTTGCCATCGAGGATAACAAGATGGGGTTTTTTATCATATTGCATGAATTTATCCCCCTACGCCATGTCATCTTGCTTAAAGCGTTACTCTGTTCTTATGAACTTAATACTCTAGATGCATGCTGGATAGCGGTGACCGTGTAGGGATTGACAACCCCTTATCGCGTTGGTTGCGAGGATTTATTTGTTTTGTGTAGGTGCGAGGGACTCGCGCGTAGCCTCCTACTGGATTGATACCTTGGTTCTCAAAAACTGAGGGAAATACTTACGCTACTTTGCTGCATCACCCTTTCCTCTTCAAGGGAAAACCAATGCAGTGCTCAAGAGGTAGCAAGAAGGATTTCTGGCGCCGTTGCCGGGGAGGCTTACGCAAGGTCAAGTCAAGATTTGGACTCCCGACAATGAGCCATTTCTGGTGCCGTTGCCGGGGAGTCTACGCAAAAGTCAACATACCAAGTACCCATCACAAACCCTTATCTCCCGCATTACATTATTTGCCATTTGCCTCTCGTTTTCCTCTCCCCCACTTCACCCTTGCCATTTTATTTGCCCTCTCTTTTTCGTTCGCCTCTTTTTCTTTTGCTTGCCTTGTCGTCATGGCTAGTCCCTTATCTTCTCCGTTGTCTCCCGAAAAGGAAGTTCTCAATTTTAAACAAAGGGAGGGAGAAAATCTAAAAGACGCTTGGTATAGAATTTGCAATGCTCAAAATAGATCTACCAGGAAGCAATCTACTTCCGTTCTTCTCCGCAATTTCTATGTAGGCGCTAATCCTTGCTATAGATATATTCTTGATACCATTACCGGAGGGAATTTCTTGGGTAGCCATACTTTTGATTCTTATAATGCTATGATAGATTTATTTGGCTCACCACCTCTCTTGGTTAATGGAACTATGTTAACTTTGGAGCATGTAATGCAAAGACATGAAATTATTGAAAATAAAGTTGCTACCGTAGAGTTAATTGAAAATCTGGATAAAAAGATCCACAACCAAATTACCCAATATGGATCTAAGGTAGGAGTCACTTTGAAAAATATTAAGGAGAAGGAACCCATAGTTAATGAAAGAATAAATCAAGATTCCACTAGAATCGATAAACTTGAGGGTATCATTACCAACTTGGGAACCGATTTTTCTTCTGTAAAGAATACTCCAAGTCCTCCAACTAAAATTGCCAAGCTTATGTATGTTCCTAAAAATAAGGGTGAATCCTCTAGTAAGGAAACTGCGGATCTTAAATCTATAAGTATTCATCCCAATCTTTTTGCTATCATTAAGGAACCATTTGCTACAAATGAGTTTTTCGATCTTGTTCCTAAAAGCATGATAATTAATAAAAATAAAGAAACTCTAAAGGATGATAGATGTCTTATTGAAGAATTGCCTACCAAAGATGGCAATACCTAGATCTATCCTTGCTATTATGCCTAGCTAGGGGCGTTAAACGATAGCGCTTGTTGGGAGGCAACCCAATTTTATTTTTAGTTTTTTGCTTTTTGCTTCTGTTTAGGAATAAATATTTGTTCTAGCCTCTGGTTAGATGTGTTTTTATGTTTTAATTAGTGTTTGTGCCAAGTTAAACCTAGAGGATCTTCTTGGATGATAGTTATTTGATCTTGCTGTAATTTCCAGAAACTTTCTGTTCACGAAAACAATTGTTAAAAATCACCAGAACGTGATAAAATATTTATTCCAATTGCTGCTGATCAATAAACAAATTGTCTAGGTCCTCCTATTTTGGCTGAGTTTTTTGAGTTCCAGAAGTTTGCGTTAGTTACAGATTACTACAGACTGTTCTGTTTTTGACAGATTCTGTTTTTCGTGTGTTGTTTGCTTATTTTGATGAATCTATGGCTAGTAAAATAGTTTCTAAACCATAGAGAAGTTGGAATACAGTAGGTTTAACACCAATATAAATAAACAATGAGTTCATTACAGTACCTTGAAGTGGTCTTATGCTTTCTTTCGCTAACGGAGCTCACGAGATTTTCTGCTGAGTTTTGTGTTGTGAGGTTTTCAAGTTTTGGGTGGAAGATTTGATGGATTATGGAACAAGGAGTGGCAAGAGCCCAAGCTTGGGGATGCACATGGCACCCCCAAGATAATCTAAGGACACCTAAAAGCCAAAGCTTGGGGATGCCCCAGAAGGCATCCCCTCTTTCGTCTACTTCCATCGATAACTTTACTTGGAGCTATATTTTTATTCACCACATGATATGTGTTTTGCTTGGAGCGTCTTGTATGATTTGAGTCTTTGCTTTTTAGTTTACCACAATCATCCTTGCTGTACACACGTTTTGAGAGAGACACACATGATTCGAAAATTATTAGAATACTCTATGTGCTTCACTTATATCTTTTGAGTTATATAGTTTTTGCTCTAGTGCTTCACTTATATCTTTTAGAGGATGGTTGTGGATTTATTTTATAGAAACTATTGATCTCTCATGCTTCACTTAGATTATTTTGAGAGTCTTAAATAGCACGGTAATTTGCTTAAATAATCCTAATATGCTAGGTATTCAAGAATAGTAAAAAATTTCTTATGAGTGTGTTGAATACTATGAGAAGTTTGATGCTTGATTATTGTTTTGAGATATGGAGGTAGTAATATTAGAGTCATGCTAGTTGGGTAGTTGTGAATTTGAGAAATACTTGTGTTAAAGTTTGTTATTCCCGTAGCATGCACGTATGGTGAACCGTTATGTGATGAAGTCAGAGCATAATTTATTTATTGATTGTCTTCCTTATGAGTGGCGGTCGGGGACGAGCGATGGTCTTTTCCTACCAATCTATCCCCCTAGGAGCATGTGCGTAATACTTTGATTTGATAACTTATAGATTTTTGCAATAAGTATATGAGTTCTTTATGACTAATGTTGAGTCCATGGATTATACGCACTTTTCCTACTTCCACCATTGCTAGCCTCTCTAATACCGCGCAGTTTTCGCCGGTATCATACACCCACCATATATCTTCCTCAAAACAGCCACCATACCTACCTATCATGGCATCTCCATAGCCATTCCGAGATATATTGCCATGCAACTTTCCACCGTTCTGTTTATTATGACACGCTCCATCATTGTCATATTGCTTTGCATGATCATGTAGTTGACATTGTATTTGTGGCAAAGCCACCGTTCATAATTCTTTCATACATGTCACTCTTGATTCATTGCATATCCCGGCACACCGCCGGAGGCATTCACCTAGAGTCATATCTTGTTCTAAGTATTGAGTTGTAATTTTTGAGTTGTAAGAAAATAGAAGTGTGATGATCATCATTTTTAGAGCATTGTCCCAAGTGAGGAAAGGATGATGGAGACTATGATTCCCCCACAAGTCGGGATGAGACTCCGGACTAAATAATAAAAAAAAGAAAAAATGAGAGAAAAAGAGAGAAGGGACAATGTTACTATCCTTTTACCACACTTGTGCTTCAAAGTAGCACCATGATCTTCATGATAGAGAGTCTCCTATGATATCACTTTCATATACTAGTGGGAATTTTTCATTATAGAACTTGGCTTGTATATTCCAATGATGGGCTTCCTCAAAATGCCCTAGGTCTTCGTGAGCAAGCGAGTCGGATGCACACCCACTTAGTTTCTTTTTGAGCTTTCATATACTTATAGCTCTAGTGCATCCGTTGCATGGCAATCCCTACTCACTCACATTGATATCTATTGATGGGCATCTCCATAGCCCGTTGATACGCCTAGTTGATGTGAGACTATCTTCTCCCTTTTTGTCTTCTCCACAACCACTATTCTATTCCACATATAGTGCTATGTCCATGGCTCACGCTCATGTATTGCGTGAACATTGAAAAAGTTTGAAAGTGTCAAAAGTATGAAACAATTGCTTGGCTTGTCATCGGGGTTGTGCATGATTTAAATATTTTGTGTGGTGAAGATAGAGCATAGCCAGACTATATGATTTTGTAGGGATAACTTTCTTTGGCCATGTTATTTTGAGAAGACATAATTGCTTAGTTAGTATGCTTGAAGTATTATTATTTTTATGTCAATATGAACTTTAATCTTGAATCTTCCCGGATCTGAATATTCATACCACAATTAAGAAGAATTACATTGAAATTATGCCAAGTAGCACTCCGCATCAATAATTCTATTTTTATCATTTACCTACTCAAGGACGAGCAGGAATTAAGCTTGGCGATGCTTGATACGTCTCCAACGTATCTATAATTTTTTATTGCTCCATGCTATATTATCTTCTGTTTTGGACATTATTGGGCTTTATTATTCACTTTTATATTATTTTTGGGACTAACCTATTAACAGGAGGCCCAGCCCAGAATTGCTGTTTTTTTGCCTATTTCAGAGTTTCGCAGAAAAAGAATATCAAACGGAGTCCAAACGGAATGAAACCTTCGGGAACGTGATTTTCGAAACGAACATGATCCAGGAAACTTGGACCCTACGTCAAGAAACAAAGCAGGAAGCCACGAGGTAAGGGGGCGCGCCTACCCCCCTGGGCGCGCCCTCCACCCTCGTGGGCCCCATGTTGCTCCACCGACGTACTCCTTCCCCCTATATATACCTACGTACCCCCAAACGATCAGATACGGAGCCAAAAACCTAATTCCACCACCGCAACCTTCTGTACCCACGAGATCCCATCTTGGGGCCTGTTCCCGAGCTCCGCCGGAGGGTGTATCCATCATGGAGGGCTTCTACATCAACACCATAGCCTCTCCGATGAAGTGTGAGTAGTTTACCTCAGACCTTCGGGTCCATAGTTATTAGCTAGATGGCTTCTTCTCTCTTTTTGGATCTCAATACAATGTTCTCCCCCTCTCTCGTGGAGATCTATTCGATGTAATCTTCTTTTGCGGTGTGTTTGTTGAGACCGATGAATTGTGGGTTTATGATCAAGTTTATCTATGAACAATATTTGTATCTTCTGAATTCTTTTATGTATGATTGGTTATCTTTGCGAGTCTCTTCGAATTATTAGTTTGGTTTGGCCTACTAGATTGATCTTTCTTGCAATGGGAGAAGTGCTTAGCTTTGGGTTCAATCTTGCGGTGTCCTTTCCCAGTGACAGTAGGGGCAGCAAGGCACGTATTGGATTGTTGCCATCGAGGATAACAATATGGGGTTTTTATCATATTGCATGAATTTATCCCTCTACATCATGGCATCTTGCTTAAAGCGTTACTCTGTTCTTTTGAACTTAATACTCTAGATGCATGTTGGATAGCGGTCGATGTGTGGAGTAATAGTAGTAGATGCAGGCAGGAGTCGGTCTACTTGTCTCGGACGTGATGCCTATATACATGATCATACCTAGATATTCTCATAACTATGCTCAATTCTGTCAATTGCTCAACAGTAATTTGTTCACCCACCGTAAAATACTTATGCTCTTGAGAGAAGCCACTAGTGAAACCTATGGCCCCCGGGTCTATCTTCATCATATTAATCTTCCAACACTTAGTTATTTCCTTTGCTTTTTTACTTTGCTTTTATTTTACTTTGTATCTTTATCACAAAAATACCAAAAATATTATCCTATCATATCTATCAGATCTCACTCTCATAAGTGACCGTGTAGGGATTGACAACCCCTTATCGCGTTGGTTGCGAGGATTTATTTGTTTTGTGTAGGTGCGAGTGACTCGCGCGTAGCCTCCTATTGGATTGATACCTTGGTTCTCAAAAACTGAGGGAAATACTTACGCTACTTTGCTGCATCACCCTTTCCTCTTTTAGGGAAAACCAACGCAGTGCTCAAGAGTTAGCACCCAACGCCTCCACCCACGTGCGTGTGTGTACGAGAGAAACGCGCATCGCTCGGCCCCGACCACCCACCGTAACCAGGAACACCCCGATATTTTCCTCGCCCTCGCTTCTACCACGGTTTTTTCCGTCATGGATGGCCCAAAGAATGTCATGCAGCTGCGTCTCCGGCCCGCCCAGGACGAAAAGCCCCTTTTCTGTCATGATTTTTTGGTCATAGAAGTAGGAGCTCACCACATCTATGATGATACCGGGTTTCGTCACAATTATCGTCATAGAAGTGTCATAAGTATGACATAATTTTTTTTGTTTGGCCCAAAATGTCACGGATGTGTCTTTTTTTTGTAGTGCAAGCACGAGTTTGACCGCCCTGGCCCACCTAGACCGCCTCCCTCGCCCGCGCGCACTTTTCGCCCGAAACGGTCAGCGCTGCTTCCCGGTGCAGGTGATTGCTCCGCGTTCAAACGACACAAGTGCCGTCCGTCCGTCCTTCTGCCGCCCACATTAATGATACGCGGTTACCGAGGCGGCTACTCTGGCGCCACCCGTCCGTCCCTTTGCTACCCACCATTGTTATATAAAATGCTGCGTCGGCCATAGCCACAGTCATCCGCCTCTGTTCCCTTTCTCCTGTCCACACCACTCCCACCATGGCTTCCTCGCGCTCCAGCGCTCTTTGGCACGGGTGGACGATGGACCAGAAGGAGATGGCAGCCATTGCTGCCGACTGGCTGGCTGGCAGGCAGCCGGAGGACGACGGTGTTCCAATGGAGAACGTGGTAGTCGATGATCTGGCGCCAACCCCCTCCTCCGCGCCATCCTCGCTGGTGCATTGCACCATGACCATCGGCAAGGCCCGTGCCCAATACATGGACATGGCGAGGCAGAAGCGTGAGGAGCAGTTCCGGGAGGCGCAGGCCGACGCCGCCTACAACCACCATGTCCTCCAGGAGCACCTACAGGCAGAGGAGCAGATTGCCGCGGAGTGGGCGGAGCAGGAGGTGCTGCTCGAGTCGTACTGCTCCACTCGCGAGAGCCGCCTCGCGCACTGGCAGTACCGAATGCGGGTGGCAGAGGTTGCGACCGCCTAAAAAGAGGGCGATGAAGCGGGCGAGGCGCTGTTTGGCGAGACCGACAATGAGGTGGAGGACAATGTCGGCTCCGCCGAGGCCCTGGTCCGTCGGCACCGAGGCGGAGGACTTCGCCGGCTTCGGCGAGGCCCTGCTCCGCCGAGGCCCCGCCCCGCCAACAATGAGGCAGAGGACATCGCCGGATCCGTCGAGGCCCCGCCCCACCGGCACCAAGGTGGAGGACTTTGGCGGCTTCAGCGAGGCCTTACTCCATCGAGGCCCCGCCCCGCCAACAATGAGGCAGAGGACATAGTCGGCTTCGCAGAGGCCCCACCCTGCCGGCAACGAGAGGGAGGATTTCCCCAGCTCCGTCGAGGCGCCGCCTCGCCGACAACGAGACAGAGGACATCGCCAGCTCCATCGAGGCCCCGCCACACTGCCAACGAGGCGGCGCCACACAGAAAACGAGGAAGAGTAGAACACGGTAGGTCGCCGCCGCTCGGGTCCAACTAAGGCCACCTCTGCTACCCTCCGGTTGAAGCCAAGCTTGGTGGGTTGAACATTGACGGCCGATTAGCTTCTTGGCAGTGACGTGGAGTCGGAGAGCTATGCTGGAGAAGAAGCTTCTCTTCGGCTCAACCGGAAATGGGAAATGGGCGCCGAAGATCATAGATTAGGTTAATTAATTATACCTCCAGCGCACCCCTTTTTAGTTGAAGAATGTATGAAATGTAATGAAATCCGGCATGTTTATATGAAATCCGGCCGTGTATGAACAAATTTAGTTCGAATTCTTGTATCACTGGCATTGGATGAACATGCAAAACAATACGTACTAGCATTATTCCCAGGGTGATCACCTCATTTGCAGCAATTTCACACGTACTCCCTCCAGTCCTTTTTAGTCTGTATATAAGTTTTGTCTGAAGTCAAAGTATCTCTACTTTGACCAATCTTATAAAAAAAAGTATCAACATTCACAATGTAAAATCAACATTTTCAGATTCATTATGAAATGTACTTTCATAGTATATAGTATATTTGGTATTGTAGATGTTGAAATTTTCTAATATATATTTGGTCAAACTTTGCAAACTTTGACTTGAAAGAAATCTAATACGCGAAGTAAAAAGGAATAGAGGGAGTACAAAAAGTTTGAGCAGCTTTTTAGCGTGCCTGTACATTGCAATCAAACTCACAGGCCTGGCAATTCATAGAGAACATTCGAAACAATCGATGATTATGCATCTCAGCGATTCACATGTCAGAGCCAATATTTAGTTCACAACTAAAGAATAAAGAAAAATTGATCGATGCTGCTGACAGCAAAGGGCATCCCATTCAAAAATATAAAACGCATGTCTTCTTGCTAACATCAATGAGCAAAATTTGACAAGGTTGTCCCATTCCAAAATATCAAATGCGTGTCTTTTGCCGTACATCAATGAGGAAACTTTGACAAGGTTTTCCCATTCCAAAATAACGAATGCCTACGATTGTGGAATGGGCGGGGTTTGCGATTAGTTCAGACATTTACATGGCACCTCATGCTAAATAAACCAGCTGCTCTTTTTGTGCAGTTCCACCCAAATTCGCGCGTAGCTTGTATGATTTCGCCTTTATATGTTGCAACACCTTGAACATATCGGCACCTCCTTTCTTGTAGCTAATTTTGTGGCTGGAGGGGGAAATGAATGATTCTAGAATATTTGATGTATTGTGCATGATGGAGTATAATGGGCACAAACCATCAGAACATTTTGTGCAGTTCCCATTGAAATCAAGCTGAGCACCCCTGTTTGCGTAAATACAAAAAAGTGATTAGTAAAGCAAACTATATTATTAATTTACACTTTACACATGCACCTACATGGTCCATGCAGGCACACATTTAAGAAAATGGAACTCACTAGAAAGAATCCTAGAACAACATTGTACTTGCCCATCATAGCAAAAAAGATGGAAATCTGTGAGTCCTTCTGATCTAAAGTTAGTTTGGTTTTGTGGGGAGTAATGTAACCATCCTTCAACCGCTCCTTCTGATGAGAAGATAGACTGGGCTTCTTCATCTTGGCATAATCGGAACTAGTCACTTCATGTACTCCATATTCTTTTTCAGAGGAGGAGGATCTTGTTGTGCAAAGACAAGAGAACAACTAAATGCTAGCATCCCTGTTTGCTCGGGAAAAAAGGAAAGGAAATATTTAAAACAACCATTACATTAACAAAGGGAGCAACTGATGAAATGTATAGTGACAAAGGGATGCCTCCTCATTGTCCTCATAGAAAATGATATGATACCAAAAAGAGCAGCTCAACTTGAACTGTATTATTACTTAATTCTATTAGTGGCTATAACGGTGACAAACCGGTGCATCAATTTATTAGCAGCCTTAGATTAACATAAGAAACAATACCACTTTCTCATGACAGTAGCTAAACAGTAGCACAACACCAATAGAGATGAAAAAGCTCAATCATATGGATGAAATCTGTGGGCCGGTACCAACCTTTGTGAGCAGGCTTTTGTGTAGTGCATGTAGATGAAGCACTTCTCCGGAACCATCCGTTATTATCTACTGTGGTTGCCATGCTTACTATAAACTCCTCGATTAGTTTAATGTTTCCAACATCTTCTTGTGCAGTTCCACTAAAATATATGTTATCTTCAAACAAGATCCCTGTTTGCACAAGTAGAGATAATTACATATTACATTAAGAGTGGCATCAAATGACAGTGGCAAAACAATTGCTCGTTCCAGCCATAGCAATTAATTAAGATGCAAAACTATATCATTACTTGTGTCATCAAACTTCCAGTTCTTCATGATGTCTACTACACAACCTTCTTCTTGTAGACGTTGTTGGGCCTCCAAGTGCAGAGGTTTGTAGGACAGTAGCAAATTTCCCTCAAGTGTATGACCTAAGGTTTACCAATCCGTGGGAGGCGTAGGATGAAGATGGTCTCTCTCAAACAACCCTGCAACCAAATAACAAAGAATCTCTTGTGTCCCCAACACACCCAATACAATGGTAAATTTCTATAGGTGCACTAGTTCGGCGAAGAGATGGTGATACAAGTGCAATATGGATGGTACATATAGGTTTTTGTGAACTGAAATTATAAAAAACAGCATGGTAGCAAGTAATAAAAGTGAGCGAAAATGGTATTGCAGTGCTTCGAAACAAGGCCTAGGGTTCATACTTTCACTAGTGCAAGTTCTCTCAACAAGGATAACATAATTAGATCATATAACTATCCCTCAACATGTACCAAAGAGTCACTCCAAAGTCACTAATAGCAGAGAACAAACAAAGATATTATTTTAGGGTACGAAAGCACCTCAAAGTTATTCTTTCCGATCAATCCATTGGGCTATTCCTATAAGTGTCACAAACAGCCCTAGAGTTCGTAGTAAAATAACACCTTAAGACACAAATCAACCAAAACCCTAGTGTCACCTAGATACTCCAATCTCACCTCAAGTATCTGCGGGTATGATTATACGATATGCATCACACAATCTCAGATTCATCTATTGAACCAACAGAAAGAACTTCAAAGAGTGCCCCAAAGTTTCTACCGGAGAGTCAAGACGAAAACGTGTGCCGACCCCTATGCATAGATTCCCAAGGTCACGGAACCCGCAAGTTGATCACCAAAACATACATCAAGTGAATCAATAGAATACCCCATTGTCACCACGGTTATCCCACGCAAGACATACATCAAAGTGTTCTCAAATCCTTAAAGACTCAATCCGATAAGATAACTTCCAAGGGAAAACTCA
Organism: Triticum aestivum; assembly: GCF_018294505.1. Taxonomy (NCBI): domain Eukaryota; kingdom Viridiplantae; phylum Streptophyta; class Magnoliopsida; order Poales; family Poaceae; genus Triticum; species Triticum aestivum. The sequence continues at coordinate 99,646,835 of NC_057802.1, forward strand.
ATCCATTACCAGAGAGTAGAGGGGGAGAAATATCATAAGATCCAACTATAATAGCAAAGCTCGTGATACATCAAGATTGTGCCATATCAAGAAACACGAGAGAGAGAGAGAGAGATGAAACACATAGCTACTGGTACATACCCTCAGCCCCGAGGGTGAACTACTCCCTCCTCGTCATGGAGAGCGCCGGGATGATGAAGATGGCCACCGATGATGATTCCCCCCTCCGGCAGGGTGCCGGAACCGGGTCCCGATTGGTTTTTGCTGGCTACAGAGGCTTGTGGTGGCGGAACTCCCAATCTAGGTTTCTTTCTGGGGGTTTCTGTATTTATAGGAATTTTTGGCGTCGGTCTCACGTCAGGGGGGGTCTCCGAGTCATCCACGAGATAGGGGGCGCGCCCAGGGGGTAGGGCGCGCCCTCCACCCTCGTGGACTGTCGGAGTAAATGGCCACGGGTAGCCTAACCGACTACCCCTCGCTCTTCAGAAAATTTATCAGGCCTTTGGGCCTTCAAGCACTCCAAGCATTTGGGCCGCCTTCCCCGGCCGGCTACCACTAAAGCCGACTCCCGGAAGGCGACCCAGCCTCACCGACTCCAAGAAGCCGGCCAAGAAGGACGCCGACTCCTAGGAGCCGGCCAAGTCCACAACCACTCCTACATAACGGCGACGTGATGGGGTGTGGCCACAGTGCGGCCCACCACCCCCGAAGCCCGAGGCGGGCATGGCTACAGGAGGCCGTACGGGAGGGACGTCTCCCGTGCGGCTCGGCACTGTAGCCACGCTAGCCTCGACGTCATCCACGACCCACTCCTGTACGGCCTGAGGACTGCAGGCCCCTTCAGCCAGAGAGAGGCGCAAAGGGGGCCCGGCTTTTCCTAGTGGGCCAAGAGTACAGCCGGCCTCCAGAAGCCGGCTACTCCCTTCCTCGAAGCAGGAGCCCCATTAAGGAGACAAGACGAGGTGAGGCTACAGTGATAGCACCCGAGGCGGATCACTGTAGCCACGCTTACCTCGACAAAGCCCTCATCATCAGAGGCGCGGCTACAGTAAGCAGCCGCCGACAAGACCCTAGGCGGTGGGGCCGGCCTGTCGACCAAGTAGCCGGCAGCCGGCGGGACCCAGCAGCCGGCGGGACCCAGCAGCCGGCGGAGAAGCCGGCGAGCGTAGACACTGACGACTGGGACCAGTTCCCAGTCGGATTACCATTGTACCCCCGGGGGGTAGGCCTATATAAACCCCCCGGAGCACCCATGCAAAGGGTTGGCTTCTAGGTTAACACCCACGCATAGCACACCCACCATAGATAGAGAGAAGCAAGAGCTAGCCTTGTTCTTCTTCTCCCTTGATCTCAACAGCTCTAGGAGCGATTGCAGCTACCCTTTATCGATCTAGTGATCATGCGGAGACCCCGCAGAGCAGGACTAGGGGTGTTATCTCCTCGGAGAGCCCCGAACCTGGGTAAGATTCGCCGGCGTGCATGTCTTCGCCTCATCCCGTTTCCGGGCACCGGCGACGTTTTATTGGCTCCCACAATGATAAGCCATCCCTTGGCATATGTCGCACCTACCACCCGACATTTGGCGCCCACCGTGGGGCCAGGTGCACCGTCGTCCGGAGACCTGTTCTGGACGGGAACCCTCTTCCTTCCCCGCGAGCGCAGCCAGCCTGCTGCGCCTGATGGCGTTTGCCTCGTCGCGCTGCAAGGCGTCGACGACGCCTGCGCAGCAAGCCGCCTCGCCGATCTGCTCGGCGAGACTCGCATCTCCGACGAGCCTGCGTCCGACGCAGGCACCGACTGCCTGGAGAGCCGCCTCGTCAGCCTCCTCGACCAACTTCACGTCTCCAGCGAGCCCGCTGCGGACATGGAGTCGGTCGGCTCCACCGACCCAATGATCATCGACTCCGACACCGCGTCACTCGACGCCTACCCCTCCGACGTGGTGGTCTTCGACGACCCCCTCCCTCGAGCTGACAGCGGCAGCAGCGCTGTCACTGAAGTGCTGGTCATCAGCCACGTCTCCAACTCGGGCGAGAACGCCCGCGACGCTCAGCAAGCGGCGATGCACGACCTCTCCGTCCCCATCCCGGCCGACGCCGACGCCGAGACCCTGGAAGCACGCCGCCTTGCCCTCATCGCGGAGGGCAAGAAGATAGCCTCGATTAGACGCCTCACCGAGGCCCACCAGCGCGAAGTCGACCGCGTCGCCTTCGGGACGCCGCCGCCTAGCGGCCCGAGCCGAGCCGGCTTCGTCCAGAAGCGCGGCGCAGCCGTTGCCTGCATGCTGGGCGCAGATCGCCCCGTCTATGCCACCCCGCTCGAGAACCTGCGAGCCGCTCAGGCGGCTGCAGAGGAGCTCAATGGGCTGGGAGCCGATGAGCTCCCTTACATGACAAGACGGATCCAGTAGCTGATCGACGGGGCTGCAGAACGGCACGAAGCCGGCGCCCGAGCTGATAGTCATCCCCCGCGCCGGCAGCACGCCGTGACGTCCCGCTCGCCGACTGCGAGCGGTGCGCGCCAGAAGAAAGACAAGGATCCGGCTGCCAGCCGCAGCCGGACTCGCATTACCATCGAGCGCGACGCGGATGGCCGCCCTCGAGCTGTAGAGCACCAGGGAGACCTGCCTCCTCCCCCGCCTCGAAGAGAAAGACGCCTCACTCCGCCGCCTGTCACGCATCCGACTCTTGGCGACCGACTCGGCCGCCGAGAAGGAGTAGGCGAAAACGACGCCCGCCACAGGATTGACCGCCTTGCTCGATCCTTGGCGCTAGAAGAAGAAGACGATGTCGGCCCGCCATGCTTTGGCCCCCGCATCCGCGACGAGCCCTTCCCCAAAGGGTTCTCGCTCCCCAGAGACACGCCCAAGTACAACGGCTCGGTGAAGCCGGAAGATTGGCTCATCGACTACTCCACAGCCGTCATCATCGCGAACGGCAATCGGCGCGTCGCCGTGAAGTACGTCCCCTTGATGCTGCAAGGCACGGCGCGCACATGGCTCAACAGCCTCAAGCCCTACAGCATCAACAGCTGGCTGGACTTCACCGAAGTTTTCGTCCGCAACTTCACCAGCACCTACAAGCGGCCTCCCAAGCCTCGCCAGCTCTCCCTCTGCGTCCAAGGGCCCAACGAGTCGACCCGCGACTACCTCACGCGATGGGCCGAGCTCCGCAACTCCTGCGAGGGAGTGCACGAGGTCCAGGCCATCGAGTATTTCACTGCCGGGTGCCGAGAGGGCACCCTCCTCAAGCACCCACTCCTCTGCGACGAGCCGGCTACCCTCGATGAGTTGCTGATCACCGCCGACAAGTATGCCACTGCCGACTCCTCCATGAAGACCGAGCTCCGAGTGGACGCCTCAGGGAAGGTAGTTGCTCCGGCTCCCAAGACGCCGGCTGGCGACCCTAACCGGCGCCCCTACCAGAACGACCACAAGCGCAAGGGCCCCATGCCGACTTCCTCCAGTCGGTAGGTGGCCACCATTGAAGACGAGCAGCCCGAAGAGTGGCCCGCTCCCAAGAAGAAGGGTGGCCGGCCGCCTTGGCAGCCGTCTTTCTCCTACGAACAAGCACTCGATGCTCCCTGCAAGTTCCACAGCGGCGCTGTCGGAGTAAGTGGACACGGGTATCCCGAAGACGGCGAGATAATATTTCAAGACATCGGGGCTAGCAAAGCCCCTCAGTCCGACTGCCCGGCCGCTCCTGCCGGCTCCTCAGTCCGACTGCTCCACCCGGCCGGCTGCCAGCTGACCGACTGCATCGACTAGCCGGCTGCCGACTGCAGTCCGACCCGGCATCGACAAGACACCGACGAGACGGTCGTACCCGAGCACTATTCACGTGTCATCCCCGCCATCATGTATAGTGTCACTTGTCCCCTGGCACTATTTATGAAGTGACCCAGGGGACAAGCATGACATGCACCATGCCTTACCCGTGCCCACTAGCTAGCTTACATACTAAGCTACCCTCTCCTATAAAAGGAGACACACATCCATCCATCCATGGATGGACTCACACGTACACGCAAGCAAGCTAGCTAGCAAGATAGCTAGCTAGCCATCCATCCATTCCCACGGGCAAGCTTGCCCAAGCACACATACGGCCATGCTCATGGCCGGCCACTAGAGCATGCTTTGTGCATGCATATATGGGGCCAGATGCCCATGGCACTGCCCCCTGATACAGCTCTAGGAGCGCTTTGTACTGCCCGATGTACACCCCAGATATATATGCTCACACATGCAGGAGTAGGGGTATTATCTCTCCGGAGAGCCCCGAACCTGGGTAAACTAGCGCGTGCTACTCGCATACCCGCTCCCGGTCCTATCAGCAGCAGTCTTACCCTCACACAAAGCCCTTGTGGCATCTGTCGATTCACACCCCCCCATGAGAATACCACGACAGTTGGCGCCCACCATGGGGCGGTACTATGCTACCGCGCTGCTACTGGTTTCGCAGTCCGGGCGGGACCATCTTCGTCATCACCACCGCGGCGTCGCGCCGTCCCTCCGAGAGCGGCCGAGGGCTCGATATCGACACGCCCTCGGAATGGCCGCGAGGGGCGGCGCGTCCTCGCCGTAGGCCTCGCCTTCGTCATCACCACCGCGGCGTCGCGCCGTCCCTCTGATAGCGGTCGAGGGCTCGATATCGACACGCCCTCGGAATGGCCGCGAGGGGCGGTGCGTCCTCGCCGTCGGGACCATCTTCGCCATCACCACCGCGGCGTCGCGCCGTCTCTACGGTAGCGCTCGGGGGCTCGACTTCGACCCACCCCTGGAGCGGCCGCGCGGGACGGCGCGTCCTCGCCGTCGGCCTTGCCTTCATCACCACCACCGCGGCGTCGACTGCGTCGCCGCCGTCCCGGCCTCCCAGGCGCCCCGCGCCTCCTGCACGCCGGCTCCACCTGGGCCGAGCCCCCTGTCCGCGCCCTTCGCGAGCGTCCGCCTGCCCGCGCGGCCGACCCCTCAGCCAACTAGGCTCCGCCTCCACCAACCCGCGCCCGGCTCCTGCTGCCTGCCGTCTCCGCCCTAGGCCGGACGGCTGGCTCCGCCACCAGCCGGCTCCGAGCACCCGTTTGGTCGCCTCCGCTCGTGGCCGTCCGGCTCGCCGCCAGCCGACCCGTGCTGTGCCCGGCCTCCGGCCGCCTCCGCGCCTGCCGGCCTCAGCCGCCTGGCCCGCGCCACGCCATCTCCTCCCGCGCCGACTGGCCGCTGCTGGCCCCGCCTCGCCTCGCGCGCGTCCTCGCGTCCGCCGGCTGGGCCCCGTCCGGCAGTCGGCTTCCCCGCGCGCGCCGAGTCGCCGACCCCGCGCCACCGCCTGCTCGCCGGGTCGCCTCGCAGCCGGCGCCCGCCTCCTCATGCCCGAGCCGTACCCGCCCACGGCGCAGGCCCCGTCGCCCTCCGGCTCCGGCCGCCCCGACAGCCGCGCTGCTCCTCCTCGACCCGGCCTCCCGCGCGCCCAAGGCTCTGGCCGGCCTCGCCGCGCCCGGCTCGCGTCCCGCGGCCGCCGCGCCCGGCTCGCCTCCCGCGGCCGCCGCGCCCGTCCAGCCGGCCGCCGCCTCGCCAAACACGGAGCCCGCCCGGCCGGCGTCCGGCTGCCCGCGCCTACGGGACCTCCGCACCACCTCCTCCACCAGGCCTCCCCGGGCCACCTCCCGCAAGTCGGCCCCGGCCTCTGACGCCGTCCGCGCTCCCGGCGTCCGGGTCGCCGGCTCCTCCGCCCGCGCAGGCTCCCGCGCCCGGCCCCCGACCCGTTGTTCCGACCGCCTGCCGACTTCGAGGAGGCCGGCTGCTCAGTTCGGTCCCCCCCAGCGCTTGCCGGCTCGTCGCGTGCGCCCGCGGGGCTGGGTCCAGCTCCTTCCACGCTGCGCCGGGTCCGGCTGCCCCTGTGCGACCGCGGCTCTGCCCCTGTTGATGCTGCTCCGCCCCCGCGCCGGCTCCGCGCTTCGCGCGTCACTCCGCCCTCGCGCGCACGGCTCCGGCCTCTCCAGCATCCGCCTCGCTGGCTCCGGGCCCCCGCACGCCTGCAAGATCACCGCCCCGCGCTGGCCAGCTCGCGCGCGGGCCTGCTCCGCCCGCCCTCCGCGTCGGCTTCCCACGCCCGGCCGCGCCCCGTTCTCCTCCACGGTCGCGCCTGCCTGCCGGCTTGCTGCTCCAGCGGGAGGCCGACTGCTCGTTCCGGTCCGGCTCCCCCAGCACCTGCCGGCTCGACGCCTACGCCCGCGGGGCCGGGTCCAGCTCCCTCCGCGCCACGCCGAATCCGGCTGCCCCTGTGCGCCCGCGGCTCCGCCCGGCCGCCTCGCTTCGCCCCTGGCCGGTTTCGACCGCGCCGCGCCGACTCCGCCCGCCAGCGCGTCCGCGGGCCAGCGTCCGCCCTGCCCGCGCGGCTGCGCGCCCCAGCCGCCCTGCTTTGCCTCAGCCCCCGTGCGGGCTGGCTCCGACCACGCCGCGCAGGCTACGGCCCTGTCCCGGCCTCCCGCGCCGACTGCCGGGTCGCGGTGTTCCGGCCGGCCGCCCCGCGCCGCCTTGGCTGACTCCCGCCGCCTTGGCCGACTCGCTGCTCCAGCCGACGTCCCCGCGTGCGGCCGGCTTGCCGCTCCAGCCGGCGTCCGCGTGCCCGTCCACCTCGCGCCGACTGGCGCCCTCGCAGGGCTGGCTGCCCAAGAAGAGAAAGAGGAAATAGGGCCGGCTAGAAGACAAGGGCCGACTGCAAAAAAAAGAGAGAGAGAGAAAGCAGTCGGCTGGGACAAAGAGGAGAAAAGAAACACCCGTCCCGACGATTCGTCCGCCTGCTTCGCCACTCGGACGGTTAGTCGTGACCCACGCTGTCGGTAGTGCCAAGCCGGCTGGTCTGCTTCCTGCTCCGACGGCACACCCAGCGGGTGCGCTGACGCGCCCCCGCGAAGAAGAAGAAGACAAAGTAGTCGTCGGGAGATCCGGCCCGACTGCTCAGCAGTCGGCCCGAATCTCGGGGGCTACACCCAGCGGGTGCGCTGACGCGCCCCCGCGAGGAGAGAAGACAAAGTAGTCGCCGGGAGATCCGGCCCGACTGCTCAGAAGTCGGCCCGAATCTCGGGGGCTACACCCAGCGGGTGCGCTGGCGCACCCCCGCGAGGAGAGAAGACAAAGTAGTCGCCGGGAGATCCGGCCCGACTTCTCAGCAGTCGGCCCGAATCTCGGGGGCTACACCCAGCGGGTGCGCTGACGCGCCCCCGCAAGGAAAGAAGACAAAGTCATTGCCGAAAGATCCGGCCCGACTGCTCAGCAGTCGGCCCGAATCTCGGGGGGCTACACCCAGTGGGTGCGCTGGCGCGCCCCCACGGAGACAAGAGAAGAGTTTTGTCCGGTTGCCAGCAGCCGGCAGAAGAAGAAAAAGGGCGCTGCAAAACGCCTCGCCGCCTGGCCGGTCGAGCCTGACCGGCCGGGACCCTCCTTCGAGCGACCGGGGGCTCGAAGGCTACACCCAGCGGGTGCGCCGGCTCTCTTCGGCAAACTCCGCCTCGGCTACACGAAAACCAATGTGAGCTCCTCACCCGCAGGTTTTTTCACCGCGAGAGTACGGATAACCTCGAGCGATGCTCGGGGGCTATCTCCGCATTTCATTACAGTTGCATCACTGTTCGCCCCGGCGCCAGCCAGAGTTGGCCCGGGGACTGGCCGCTTGGCCTGAGACGTTAGTTCCCGCAGACGGCTTAGTAGCGTGCGCGGTATGAAAAGCCCACTCTTAGTCACAGACCGCAGAGCGGCTGTCCGACTGGCAAGAGTGAACGCTGAAGGCCACCCACGCGAAAAACGTCCGGGAAGAAAAACGCTTCGGGCGACCCGACCGTTTTCTTTATGAGTATCCACTCGGTTAAATTCGCTCCCAGAGTCTGAGTATTGTACACTCCACTCCGCGGCCCACTCTCAGCCACAGACCGCAGAGCGGCTGTCCGGCAAGCGAGAGCACAGGCCAAAGAGCGGAGGGAACATGAAAAAGATTGAAGGGGGCTCGGACGAAACCGAGTCGGCACCCTCCGCATAAAACATGCAGTGCTAAAAAGCAATCATTTGATATATCTGCATGGACTAACTTTGTCTTTTGCATGATCATTTCCATGAACACTCGCGAAAAAACCTCCGCCCGACTTTGCCAAGTTGCCCGGAGGCTTGGGGGCTACTGTCGGAGTAAGTGGACACGGGTATCCCGAAGACGGCGAGACAATATTTCAAGACATCGGGGCTAGCAAAGCCCCTCAGTCCGACTGCCCGGCCGCTCCTGCCGGCTCCTCAGTCCGACTGCTCCACCCGGCCGGCTGCCAGCTGACCGACTGCATCGACTAGCCGGCTGCCGACTGCAGTCCGACCCGGCATCGACAAGACACCGACGAGACGGTCGTACCCGAGCACTATTCACGTGTCATCCCCGCCATCATGTATAGTGTCACTTGTCCCCTGGCACTATTTATGAAGTGACCCAGGGGACAAGCATGACATGCACCATGCCTTACCCATGCCCACTAGCTAGCTTACATACTAAGCTACCCTCTCCTATAAAAGGAGACACACATCCATCCATCCATGGATGGACTCACACGTACACACAAGCAAGCTAGCTAGCAAGAGAGCTAGCTAGCCATCCATCCATTCCCACGGGCAAGCTTGCCCAAGCACACATACGGCCATGCTCATGGCCGGCCACTAGAGCATGCTTTGTGCATGCATATATGGGGCCAGATGCCCATGGCACTGCCCCCTGATACAGCTCTAGGAGCGCTTTGTACTGCCCGATGTACACCCCAGATATATATGCTCAGACATGCAGGAGTAGGGGTATTATCTCTCCGGAGAGCCCCGAACCTGGGTAAACTAGCGCGTGCTACTCCCATACCCACTCCCGGTCCTATCAGCAGTAGTCTTACCCTCACACAAAGCCCTTGTGGCATCTGTCGATTCACACCCCCCCGTGAGAATACCATGACAGGCGCGAAGCCGTCCAACCATACGACACGGAAATGCCACTGGCTCACCCGCATCACCAAGGGCGACGGGATGGTGCCGCCTCCGCCTCCCGGCCCGCCGCCTCCAGCTCCCCAGCAGCCGGCGGCCCGGCCGGCAGTCGGCGCCATCCAAGACGAGTTCCCCGAAGCGCACGACGCCTACGTCGTCTTCACAAGTTAAGTCGACGACAAGCGCAGCCGACGCCGGCAGCACCAAGAAGTAAACGCAGTCGCCTCTAGCACCGTCGAGTTCATGCACTGGTCGGAAAAGCCCATCAGCTGGAGCCAGGCCGACCACCCAAAGGTGATGCCTTCGCCTGGCTCCTATGCTATGGTCTTGGACGTCACCCATGCGACGGAGAGGCGAGCTGCCAGATTTTCCCGCGTCCTGATAGACGGCGGAAGCAGTATCAACATACTGTACCGCGATACCATGGACAAGCTGAACATCAAAGCGAAGCAGCTCATGCCGAGCCGCACCGTCTTCCATGGTATCGTACCCGGCCTATCTTGCTCCCCAATCGGCAAGATCAAGATGGATGTTCTCTTCGGAGACAAAGATCACTTTCGCTGGGAAGCAATATGGTTCGAGGTGGTGGATTTGGAGAGCCCCTATCATGCACTGCTTGGCCGACCTGCGTTGGCCAAGTTCATGGCCGTGCCCCACTACGCCTACCTGAAGATGAAGATGCCGAGCTCGAAGGGGATCATCACGGTAGCCGGTGACTACAAGAAGTCCATCGAGTGTGCCATGGCCAGCAGCCGGCTAGCCGAGTCCCTCGTGGTGGCCGAAGAGAAGAAGATGTTGGAGCGGGTTGTGGCCATGGCCGGCAAGCAGCCGGCCTTGTCCCCCAACCCCAAGGACTGTGATGCGCAGGGCTCCTTCCAGCCTGCAAAAGAGACGAAGAAGATACCTCTAGACCCGGAGCACCCGGAGAGGTTCGCCATGATTGGGGCGAACTTGGACAGTAAATAGGAAGGCGAGCTCGTCGACTTCCTCCGTGAGAATCGAGCATCTTTGCATGGTCCCCAAAGGACATGCCGGGTGTCCCGAAGGATTTCGCCGAGCACAAATTACATGTCCGAGCTGATGCGAAGCCGGTCAAGCAATCCCTCCACCGACTATCAGAAGAGAAGCAAAGAATCGTGGGAGAAGAGATAGCCCGGCTCCTTGCAGCCGGCTTCATCATGGAAGTGTTCTTTCCAGAATGGCTTGCCAATCCAGTTCTGGTTTTGAAGAAGGATAACAAGTGGCGCATGTGTATAGACTACACAAGTTTGAACAAGGCCTGCCCAAAGGATCCGTTTGCTTTGCCACGGATTGACCAAGTGATAGACTCCACAGCCGGATGCGAGCTGTTAAGTTTTTTGGATGCATACTCAGGGTATCATCAGATCAAGTTGGACCCGGCTGACCGCCTGAAGACTGCCTTCATCACACCCTTTGGAGCTTTCTGCTACCTGACAATGGCATTCGGCTTGAGAAATGCCGGTGCCACTTTTCAGCGTTGCATGCAGAAATGTCTCTTGAAACAACTCGGCAGAAATGCCCATGTCTGCATAGACGACATTGTGGTGAAGACAGAGAAGCGCGGTACATTGCTGGAAGACCTGAAGGAAACATTTGCCAACTTGCGCCGATTCCAGATCAAGCTCAACCCCGAGAAGTGCGTGTTCGGAGTGCCAGCCGGCCAGCTGCTAGGCTTCTTGGTCTCCGAACGCGGCATTGAGTGCAACCCTGTCAAGATCAAGGCCATCGAGAGGATGGAGATTCCCACCAAGCTGCGAGATGTGCAGAAGTTCACTGGCTGCTTAGCCTCACTGAACCGTTTTATCAGCCGACTAGGAGAAAAGGCTCTCCCCCTGTACCGACCAATGAAGAAGTCCACTCACTTTGAGTGGAATGATCAAGCCGACCAAGCCTTCCATGAGTTAAAGAAAATGTTGACCACTCCGCCTGTCCTGGCTGCGCCGACTGAGAAGGAGCCCATGCTCCTCTACATCGCCGCGACAAGCCGAGTCGTCAGCACTGTTGTGGTGGTCCAGCGCCCGGAGGAAGGCCGAGCCCAGCTGGTCCAAAGGCCGGTCTACTATCTCAGCGAAGTACTGTCCAGCTCAAAGCAAAACTACCCGCACTACCAAAAGATGTGCTATGGGGTGTACTTCGCTGCCAAGAAATTGAAGCCCTACTTCCAAGAGCACCCCATCACGGTCGTGTGCACTGCCCCGCTCGCCGAGATCATAGGCAGCTGGGATGCATCCGGCCGGGTGGCCAAATGGGCCATTGCCTTGGCGCCCTACACGATCTTCTATCAATCCCGCACCGCCATCAAGTCACAAGCATTGGCCGACTTCCTCGTCGACTGGGCCGAGACCCAGTACTTACCGCCGGCTCCTGACTCTACCCATTGGCGAATGCACTTTGACGGGTCCAAGATGCGCACCGGCTTGGGAGCCGGCATCGTCCTCACCTCTCCCAAAGGCGACAAGCTCAAGTACACGCTGCAGATCCACTTCGCCGCCTCCAACAACGTGGCCGAGTACGAGGCGCTCGTAAATGGGCTCCGGCTAGCCAAAGAACTCGGCATACGCCGGATCCTGTGCTACGGCGACTCAGACTTGGTGGTCCAGCAATCATCTGGCGACTAGGACGCCAAGGACGCAAACATGGCGAGCTACCGTTTCCTCGTCCAGCAGATGAGCGGATACTTCGAAGGGTGCGAGTTCCTTCACGTGCCAAGGGCCGACAACGACCAAGCAGATGCCCTAGCACGGATCGGCTCCACCCGACAAGCCATACCGACTGGCGTCTCCCTCCAGCGCCTCCTCAAGCCGTCCATCAAGCCGTCTCCAGAGTCGGATTCCATCTTCGTACTGCCTGCGCTAGAAACAGCCGGACCCGGCTCAAGAAATCCCGCAGGCGGCACGGGGACTTCGACGACTGCCCCGGGGACTAACGTAGTCGCACCCGGCCCGGGGACTGCAGCAGTCGGCCCGGGGACTGCAACGACACAAGAAGCAGTGGTCGACTCCAATGCAACACCCAACCCACCCACCCGAGTCATGGTGGCCACATTAACAGCAGAAGAAGTCACAGCTCCCTCATGGGCCCAGCCCATCCTCAAGTTCCTAGTCAGCAGAGAGCTGCCGACTGATGAGATCGCAGCAAGACTAGTGCAACGACGAGCCGCAGCATACACAATAATCAACACGGAGCTCGTGACGCGCAGCGTCACTGGAGTCATCCAGCGTTGCGTCGAGCCAGAAAAAGGAGTGGCGATCCTCAAAGACATCCACCAAGGCGAATGCGGCCATCACGCCGCCTCAAGATCCCTCGTGGTCAAGGCTTTCCGCCATGGGTTCTTCTGGCCGACTGCCTTGGAGGATGCTAAAGAAATAGTCAAGAGCTGCAGAGGATGTCAAGTCTTCAGTTCCAAACAACACCTGCCGGCTTCTGCCCTCAAGACCATTCCCCTCACCTGGCCTTTTGTCGTCTGGGGACTGGACATGGTGGGCCCTTTCAAGACAGCCCGCGGTGGCTTGACACATCTACTCGTTGCGGTGGACAAGTTCACAAAGTGGATTGAAGCCAAGCTAATTAAGAAGCTGAATGGGCCGACTGCCGTGACATTCATCACCGACATCACTACTCGGTACGGCGTGCCGCACAGCATCATCACCGACAACGGCACGAACTTCACCAAAGGCGCACTGGCACGTTTCTGCGCGACGCAGGGCATTCGACTGGACTTAGCGTCCGTTGCCCACCCGCAGTCAAACGGCCAGGTCGAGCGAGCAAATGGACTTATCCTCTCCGGCATCAAGCCCCGACTGGTTGTACCACTGGAGCGATCGGCTGGCTGCTGGCTCGAAGAGCTGCCGGCTGTCCTCTGGAGTCTGCGCACTACACCCAACAAGTCAACCGGCTTCACTCCATTCTTCCTTGTGTACGGTGCCAAGGCCGTCATCCCAACAGACATCGAGTTCGACTCGCCTCGGATCACCATGTACACGGAGGAGGAAGCCAAAGAAGCAAGAGAAGACGGCGTCAACCTACTGGAAGAAGGCCGGCTGTTAGCCCTCAGCCGGTCCGCCATCTACCAGCAAGGGCTGTGCCGCTACTACAACCGCAAGGTCAAGCCAAGATCCTTCCAAGAGGGCGACCTTGTGCTCCGGCTGATCCAGCGAACAGCCAGCCAGCACAAGCTCTTGGCCCCTTGGGAAGGCCCTTTCGTCGTCAGCAAGGCACTCGGCAACGACTCCTACTACTTGATCGACGCGCAAAAACCAAGAGCACGCAAGAGAGACGACTCCGGAAAGGAGTCGGAGCGACCATGGAACGCAAGCCTCCTAAGACGATTTTACAGCTGAAAAGCAGTATGTATCACGCTACCCCTTTTGTATTAAGTACAAACCAACAGGCCCCCCGACCAGTACTCCGGGACTGCCTTTTTGTTTATCTATGAATAACGAGTATCATATCCATGAATGTATTATTACATTTTGAATTCTTGTCCGGCACCGGGTCCGACTAGTCGGCCCGGGGACTGGCCGCCTTGAGCTATATTCAAAGTTCTTCCCGAAGTCAGCAAAGTAGTGCGCCGGCTCCCAAGTCCTCTCTTGTTGAAAGTCGCAGCTCAAAGAACTGACTGTCCGACTAGCAAGAGAGAAGACAGAAAGGACGCCCACACGAAAAATGGCTAAGGAACAACTAACCTATATAGCAAAGAGACGGCCTCCAAATATGCCTGCCGGCTGTCAAAATAGCCGGCTGGCCGGCTTCCTAAAAAACTTAGCTTAAGTCCGGCAAAGCTAAAAGTACTTCCCCCTCCCCAATCGGCCAGGCACTCCCCGGCTACAGATTGCAGAGCAACTGTTTGACTAGGGAGGCGGCAACCAAGGGAGGGCGGCAAAGGAAAAAAGCAGAAGGACAAAAAGCGAAAGTACAAGGAAAGACCGATTGCATAACTTATATACATAAAGCCGCCCACAGGCTGGCAACAGACTTGAGTTTGAATACACCCAGTGGGTGGAATTGTGCAGACTTAACCAAACATTGTTCAAAAGTAACAAGACAGGAAAACAAAAGAAAGAAGACTAAGGCGCGACCGGAAGGCCGAGCTGGTCGGTGAAGGCGGCCTCGCCGGCTGAAGGAGTGGCCGCCTAGCTGGTCCTGGCTTGACCACCTCCCGCGGCAGGAGACACACTCGCACGCGACGTAGTGCTGGAGGCGCGGTCAGGCTGGCCGGCTACTCCGCCAGCCGGCTCGGCGGCTTCACCCTCCTCCTCCTCCTCTTCGCCCTCGTCGCTGGAGTCGATCTCCTCCGCCGAGTCCTCGCCGTGCGCCGGGTCCAGCCCGAACCAATCTTCCGGCTGGGCGACTCCATTGTCGTCCACCTCGGGGGCGAAGATGTTGGTGTCGGTGTAGTCGGCGATCGCTGAAGCCCGCCGAATGATGGCCGGCCGCGCCGGCTCCAGCTCCGTGTTGGCTTGCTGCCGCCAGGTAGCCAGCTGGTCCAGGTTCAGGCCGGGATACCAGGCCTTGACGAACTCCAGCGCCCGTCTGGCGCCGGAGCGAGCTGCTGACGCCTTCCAAGCCTCGAAGCGGCCGACTGCCACCTCCAGCCAGTCGGCGGTCCGACTGGGGGTGCGAGGGACCACTTGGCCGGGCCAGAGGGCGGCCAAGACCTGCGATCCCGTGCACTGAAGCCGGCGGAGCAGCCTGTGAGCCGGCTGGATGCGAGCCTGGATCGCCAAGAGCTGTTCCTCCAGCGAGCGGCCGGCGGTTGGCGAGATCTCGAAGCCGACTTGCCTCTTCGCCTGGCGACGGGCTTCGATGGCCTGGTTGGCGACAGTGGAATAGCCGGGGAAGTACTCTGCGCGAAGAAGAAAACGAAAGAAAAACACCAAAATCAGAAAAAACAAGTCAAAATGGCAGATGGCAAGAAAGGACGAAGGGGTAGACGACTTACCGTCAACCAGATCCTCGATCTGGCCATAGCCGGAGACCAGAGTCTGCCTGGCCTCTGCCCAGCCGGCCGCCTCCGTCTCAAACTCGGCCTGGAGGGTGGCTTCGCGATCCTGCACAGCCTTCAGCGCCGCCTGGTGGCCTTCCTCCTGGTCGGCCAACTTCTTGACCAGGCGGTCGCGCTCCTGCACCAAGGCGGCGAGCTCCGCGTCCTTGGCACGAAGAGCAGTCTGGGACTCCCCCAGCTGTACCCTCAGCCTGGCGTTGGCCGCTGCAGAGATAGAAGAAGAAGAAGAACAATAGAAGATCCGTGCCGACTGCTCAGTAGTCGGCCCGAATCTCGGGGACTACACCCAGTGGGTGCGCTGATGCGCCCCCACATGAGATAAAGATCAAGTCACATACCTCGGCTTTCAGTGAGATCGGCGGTCTTCTGAGTCAGCTCCCGAGCCTGGGAGTTGAAGGCGGCCACTCGGAGGTTGTGGTAGTCCTGCAAGACGGACAAAAGACCGAAGTGAGAACAAAAGCAGCAAAAACAAAATCTCCAAGAAGTTCCAAGCCGCCTGCTCAGCAGCCGACTAGGAACTCGGGGACTACACCCAGTGGGTGCGCTGACGCGCCCCCACGAGAGAAATCAAGATCAAGAAAGAAAAAGATGAGAATACTAACCCGGATGGCTGCCCGCGTGGCGAGGAATTCGTCGGTGAACTGCCTCAGCGCCGCGGCTTGGCTTTGCAGCCGGGTCCGGACGTCTTGTGCAGCGACGTTCACCACGGCTGTCCCTCCGGCCGGTGTCCACCCCGAGGTAGCGCTGGCCGCCTCCGCGTCTCGGGCCGACGAGCTGGAGCACACGGCCGGCTGTGGCTCCGGCGCAGCCTTTTGCGGCTCAGACGCGGCCTTCCCTGCACGCCGGCTTGGCAGAACCCGGACCGCCACCTCAGCCCCCGCGGCCGGCTCGCCCTTCGCCGACTGTGCGGGCGCAGGCTCAGGCTGGCGGCCTTGGGTCGCCCTAGTCGGAGGAGTCGGCCCCGGCGCCTCCCCCAAGATAACGACGTCGTCGCCGCTTCCTCCCAGCCCCGGCTGGGAACTGCTGGCTCCCTCTGGCAAGGGATCCACGTCCCCGGGCGCCATGGTGCACAGGGGGGTGACCATCAAAGCCTCCCCTGCCGCCGCTTCGGCCTCGGCCTCTGCCTAGGCCTTGGCTGCGGCCTCGGCGAGCGCCTTCGCCGCCTCCTCCTCCCGAGCTGCCTGGGCGGCGGCTGCCCTCCGTGCCTCCGCCTCGCGCGCTTCCTGCTCCTCCCGCACCTCCCGCGCGTTCCTTTCCGTCGCCTCCAGGAGGGCGGCGCGGGGATCTACGCGGCGGGTGGTGCTCCCAGAGCCCCCTGGCGACTCGACGACGGAGCCAGCAGCCGCCCGCTCAAGTGACAGCGGAGCTCTGACCATTGAAAAAGAAGACGAAGGTTCAAGAACCACCAAAGGAAAGAAAGAAGGACAGTACATAGAAAGAGAGAACTTACGCCGACACAGTCTGCGGCTGCTTCACCACTTTGCGGAAGCGAGCCGCCTTCGCGGCCGCCTCTTCCCGCCTGGTGGCTGCCGCCCCACCCCTGGGCTTCTTCGTCCGGCTACCGAACATGCCCTGGGTGGCGCGACGTTTCTGGCCTCTACCCCGAGCAGGCTGCGCGCCGGAGGAGCCCGCGCCGCGTCCAGATGCCGGCTGGCGGTGCGGGATGGCTTCGGCTTCGTCCTCGTCCGGCCAGTCGTAAAGGTAGCGGTGAACCCGGAGCCGCCTGCTTCGCCGCCGGCTTGGCCACCGGCCGGCTCGACGGCATCCTCCATATGGACCGCCCCCAGGTCGGGGTCCTCCTGGTCGTGTTCGGTCTGGTCGGGGACGAAGCGACGCTCCACGTCTGCCCCGCCTGCCGGCCGAAGCAGAGGAACTCGGCGACAAAGCTGAGAGAGAGAGAGAAAAAGAGACGAGGGGAGCGTACCGTAGGCAGAGGATTGGCATGGCTATATGGCTCCTTGCCGAATTGCCAGTCTTCGGAAAGTTGGCAGTTGGCGAGGTAATTCACCATGTCGGCGGCGTCGGGCTGCGGCATCTCCTTGGTGCACATTCGGCTCGGATCGAGCTGGCCGCTCATCTGACAGATCAGATAAGGCCGGCTCTGGAGCGGAAGGACCCGGCGCGTGACGAACGCGGCCAGGAGGTCGGGCCCCGTCAGGCCCTCCGACTGGACCATCACCCGCAGGCGGGCGATGGCGGCGTTTCCTGCCTGCGACAGCGTCACGGCCCGGAAGGACCACTGGGGCAGCCTGCCCGCCGGTGGGCCGGCTACGTAGGCCGGCAAGTTGAGGTAGTCGCCCCGGGGAGCGATGCTCCGCACGTAGAAGTATGACTTCTGCCACTTCTTCACCGATTGGATCAGCGTGATGATGGGGAAGGGGTTGTCGGCGCCTGATCTCCGCGACGCGATGAAGGCGTCGGTCTGAGCCGGCACGCCCCGCACGCGCGGGCCCAGCTTCGACTGGAAGAACTCCCCCCAGAGATCGAGGGTGGGGAGGACGCCAAGATAGCCCTCGCACAGGGTGACGAAGGCCGCCACCAGCACCACCGCGTTGGGGGTGAGGTGGTGCGGCTGGAGCTGATAGAATTCCAGCCAGGAGCGGAAGAAGGCGCTCACTGGCAGGCCGAAGCCGCGCAGGAAGTGCGAGCGGAAGACCACCCACTCGCCCTCCCGCGGCGCCGGCCTGACTTCCTTCTCCGGCGCGAGGCGGACCTCCACTTTGTCCGCGCTGGGCAGACGCCGGGTGTCGCGGAGGAAGTCGATGTGATCGTTATGGACGATGGAGCCGTCCCAATCCCCGCCAAGCTGCTCTACGTGGGGAGGCATAGCGGAAGCTAGCACGGCGGCGGAGGAGCGTGCGGAGGAAGAGCGCAGCGGCGAAGCGCTGTCGCGAGAACGAGCAAGGCAAGAAGACGGTGGAAGTAGGAGGAGCCTGCGAGGGCCTGCCGCCCTCCACCTCCCCCTACTTATAGCCTCACGCGGCCGAAGAGGCCGGACGTGGGGGGGAGACGTGGGATTAACTGCGCCCACTCCCCCCACGTCTCGCGTTTATTACGCATAAGTGCGAGCCGAAACTGCCGCACGGAACGTGCGGGCGGTTTCGGGACCCAAAGGATCCGCGCCTGGGCCGGGGTGCGGACGTGGCGGGCCCCCTACCTGCGGCGACGTCCCGTCACGCGCGTGGGCTGGCAAGCTTTCCGGCCACGTGGCACGCCAACGGCCCGAGGCCGGCCCGCGGCCCGGTGCACGTACCTGTGGGTTCCCGCCCCTCGACTCCAGAAGAATTCGACTAAGGCAGCGCGCCTGACCAAGGCCGGCTCCCAGCTGCCGGCTTGTCACGATAGGAAGCTGATTGAGCTTCTTGAACCCCCCTCCACCTCGAAGCCCAATCAGCTTCGGGGACTACTGTCGGAGTAAATGGCCACGGGTAGCCTAACCGACTACCCCTGGCTCTTCAGAAAATTTATCAGGCCTTTGGGCCTTCAAGCACTCCAAGCATTTGGGCTGCCTTCCCCGGCCGGCTACCACTGAAGCCGAATCCCGGAAGGCGACCCAGCCTCACTGACTCCAAGAAGCCGGCCAAGAAGGACGCCGACTCCTAGGAGCCGGCCAAGACCACAACCACTCCTACATAACGGCGACGTGACGGGGTGTGGCCACAGTGCGGCCCACCACCCCCGAAGCCCGAGGCGGGCATGGCTACAGGAGGCCGTACGGGAGGGACGTCTCCCGTGCGGCTCGGCACTGTAGCCACGCTAGCCTCGACGTCATCCACGACCCACTCCTGTACGGCCTGAGGACTGCAGGCCCCTTCAGCCAGAGAGAGGTGCGAAGGGGGCCCGGCTTTTCCTAGTGGGCCAAGAGTACAGCCGGCCTCCAGAAGCCGGCTACTCCCTTCCTCGAAGCAGGAGCCCCATTAAGGAGACAAGACGAGGTGAGGCTACAGTGATAGCACCCGAGGCAGATCACTGTAGCCACGCTTACCTCGACAAAGCCCTCATCATCAGAGGCGCGGCTACAGTAAGCAGCCGCCGACAAGACCCTAGGCGGTGGGGCCGGCCTGTCGACCAAGTAGCCGGCAGCCGGCGGGACCCACCAGCCGGGGGACCCAGCAGCCGGCGGAGAAGCCGGCGAGCGTAGACACTGACGGCTGGGACCAGTTCCCAGTCGGATTACCATTGTACCCCCGGGGGGTAGGCCTATATAAACCCCCCGGAGCACCCATGCAAAGGGTTGGCTTCTAGGTTAACACCCACGCATAGCACACCCACCATAGATAGAGAGAAGCAAGAGCTAGCCTTGTTCTTCTTCTCCCTTGATCTCAACAGCTCTAGGAGCGATTGTAGCTACCCTTTATCGATCTAGTGATCATGCGGAGACCCCGCAGAGCAGGACTAGGGGTGTTATCTCCTCGAAGAGCCCCGAACCTGGGTAAGATTCGCCGGCGTGCATGCCTTCGCCTCATCCTGTTTCCGGGCACCGGCGACGTTTTATTGGCTCCCACAATGATAAGCCATCCTTGGCATATGTCGCACCTACCACCCGACATGGACTGATCGAGACTCTTCTGGCCCAACTCTTTTACTCCAGGGGCTTCTTTTGGTCCATAAAAAATCATCAAAAATTGGCACGTCAATTGGACTCCGTTTGGTATTCCTTTTCTGTAAAACTCAAAAATAAGAAAAAATACAGAAACTGGCACTCGGCTCTAGATTAATAGGTTAGTCCCGAAAATCATATAAAACAGCATATAAATGCATATAAAACATCCAAGATGGATAATATAATAGCATGGAACAATCAAAAATTATAGATACGTTGGAGACGTATCACTTCATTACAACACTGGGAGTTGATTTTTGTTCTTCTCTTGCTTGTTCTTCCCCTTCATTACTTGGTTCAATAACAGACAAGCTTCGCCTTCAATGTAAGATTTGGCATGTCAATTAGGGAGCACAAGTATAGCAATAAACAACAACATTACTTTTCTGATGGCAGTAGCAAAATACAGGCCAATAGTTGTGAAATATCATTATCTTACATCAATGGGATATTACGGTGCACATACAGATAGGAAGTCTGGTCTCCTTTTGTGCAATTCACTAAAATCAAGCAACATTACCATATAAGTAGCACAACATATGAAAGTGCACTGCACAATCATGTGGAAGAAGGTCATTACTGACCTCTCATGACGCGGAATTCAAAAAACTCACAAGAAGAAGATCTGAAACAAATTTGCCAACACAGATAGGAAGTCAGATCTCCTCTTGTGCAGTTCCACTAAGATCAAGCAATCAAGCAACATTGTCGGTGTGACATTTTGGTTGAACTGTACAAAACACTCTTAAAGAAAAAGTGTTTTGTGCAGTGCAACAAAAGGTCACAATCGCAACGAGGTGAAGTAGATAACCCTGTTTACACAGAGGTGCAAAGGAAACAATTACTGGTCAATAACGGTGGATGACATAGAAGCCCACAAAAAGAATCATCTTACTTATCTAAATGGGAAAGAGAGCAAGACAGTAGTATTTCTCAAACAGTGGCATTGATTCATATTAACAGAGAGATTATATTAACAATAAAATTCGTTAAGCATGTAATTTGCTTTTAACTGTGGCATTGCTTTAATTTTTCAGCGCCATTATTAGATTAACAACAGCTAAAGATCAGTTGTACGGGACAGTGGATGCACCAGCACCATGTGCATCTACCGATGTATAAAGGGGTGATGCATAGTCTGTTGCAACAAAGAACAAATAACCAAGGAGCATATTTGTGTCGGTCCCAGTTTTGTTATCTTTAGACACCTTTCGCTATGTGAGGGCAGCAAATCTAGTCCTACTCAAACTCTACGGCCTTGTCCCCACCAACAGAAAGACCAGTTCGTTATAGATGTGCGTACTACGTTTGTCATTGTTTCCCTTTTCGACCAACGTAGGTGCTGGATAGCCAGTCTGTACTACTTTCCCCCCTTCCTTTCCTCTTTGAACCACATCCTCGATTCATGCTATACATCTTTCCCCACTACTTTCCTGTTTGATCCAATACCTAGATTCGAGTGCAGACGCGGAAAAAATCCACATTCTGCTAGAGCAATGCATGTGGATTAGTTAAATTATACCTTAAGGTTCTCGGGGTGTGGCTCAGTGGGCGGCCGGAGGCTGATCTACCCACACTATGTACGGCAGCGAGGAAGAAGGGGTCGGAGGCCCTCCTGTGCCACTGCTGGGTGAAAGAGAACAGCTGCGCCGGCAGTGGATTCCCTCCCATGCCAACGACGACAGCGTTAAGCCTCCTTCCCTTCCCTGGCGGACGGGATCCTGCCGGCTCTTTGACCAGCAGTGAGGGGATAGAAAGAGAGGAGATGCCAACACAGTCTTGTTTAGATCTGGATAGGGTGAGAGAGTGTGTAGAGAGCAACTACAGGCACTGAGGCTCCAGCGTGTATATATATAGTGGAGAGAGAGTGTGAAGAGAGCAAACCCTATAAAACAGGCGCTGAGGCTGCAGCATATATAGTTGGAGTGGTTTTCTTTTTCTCTCCATAAAAATCGTTTTAAATTGTGCACGAAACGAAACTCTTTATTTAACGTACAACTAGTGAAGAAAAATACTACTAGTAGGGCAAAGCTAATACTACTATGTGAAGAAATTTAACGCTCCAAGGAGTCAACTCGAAATTAACGCTCCACACCTCCCGGTTGCACTTACTATCGTTCATGTGTGGTACACGACCCTCTGAAGCAAGAACAGAACCACACACAGTCAAAATATCGAAAAGGTGGGCCACACCATCCTCCAATTTGAAATATTTTGGGCACTTGTATTCGACCTAAGTCAGTGTGCCACCGTATGTACTAAGGGTTACAGCGGGTTCTAAGAAACTAGGGCGTATTGAGAGTAATTGCCATGCCGTTTATTTGTAGGGTCTCTTGCAAACTGTCAAACTCTATTCTCCTCTTATTTAATGGATGAGGCAAATCTTTTGCCTCCGCTTAAAAAAACGAGAAATTCAATTTTAATTATTTTGTATGTAAACTTTGCTCTCTTCTAATAATTTTGGGCACTTGTATTCGGCCTAAGTCAGTGTGCCACCATATCTCGTACCACTCCCTCCGTCTAGGTGTATAAGTCATGTTAGAAGATGTAGCGGGACCAAGGTGCAAGCAGATTGGAGAAGGAGAAACTTGACCGGTCCTTCCTCCAATCAAAGCCCTGATTTCTCACTCTAAACGCAACAATTAATCACAACAATTAAGAGATGTCGTTTTAGCTACATACTGAGAGATGGCGTGTAGTACTACGATTTAGCTGCGAGAGTCGGTGCATCCTCTCGTTTTCGGGCGTCCGGTCAGGACAGCTGCCACGCCCGCTCCTGACTAGCCTGGCCCACCCAAAGCCCCTCCATCGCCCGCGCGCGCTTCCCGCCTGAAACGGTCAGCGCCACTCGAGAGAATCTGTGCTGCCTTCATGCCCGGGCAGAGCAGATGCGACCTCTCACTGGCACCTGCGTTGAAGGGAGAAGTGGATTCAAGAGTGATGGTTGCTTCGTCTGTCCAACTTACTGCCGGGTCTATGTGATTTGACGGCTCGTTGGTCATTATTATTGAGGTGGTACGACCGTGCTGAGTCTCAGTTGCACTGTACACTTTACTTTGGTGCATGACATGTGCACCAGATGCTGAATGTCCCACGTTTCGGCGAAAGGAGGTAGACCGTCTCCACTCTTTACATTTTTCTCCATTTTACAACGGAGGAGTGTGAAAGCAATGAAAACATGCAAGCTCAGTGATTACATGGCCCACCTCACACTATCACCATATTTTCTAGACACCGTGCGACACCTAACTCTTTAGTACATAGTAGTACGTACTGTAATTTCTCAGCGAGATAAATTTGTACAATGCTATGAAGTTTCCAGCTTCTGTTTCATGTATCTTGCGTCCAAGGTTGCCCCGTTGCAACATTCCATCAAATACAAAGGAGACTAACATGCATGCTATTGCATCTCAATGATTGACAGATCGTAGCCAATATGTACTCCCTCCGTTCCAAAATAAGTGTCTCAACTTTATGCAAATTTTAGTACAAAGTTGTACTAGTACTAAAGTTGACACTTATTTTGGAACAGAGAGAACTAAAGAAAAAACGATCCATGCAGTCCCTAGGCCTTGAACCCTAAACCCTAACTAGGCTTTAATTTGCTGGCGACGTTGAACCTTCCGAAGAAATGAGGTTTGCAACCCTTTGACCGTGGGATCATTTTGTGCACTTTCACTAAAATCGAGCTGAGCATCCCTGTGGCAAAGAAATTAAAAAGCATGATTAGAATAAGACTAGTGGGACTAGTTGATGAGACATAAACTCATCACAAATCCAATAGAAGCTAGTAGAGGTACATGCGGGGCAAATAAGTAGAGAAATATCCACATGGAGTGATGTGGGCAGCTGGGGCAGTGGTGCAAGCCGGCTGTAAAGGAAGTTGTACGTGAGGGATGTCGGGATGTAGCTACCTTAGAGGAGGGTGGCGAGAGGTGGAAACTGCCCACATCGCGGTAGTGAACAAGGGACGAAGGCAACCACACCGGCTTTGTGAGAGAGAACGGTGGGGACCCCTGATCGTGACACGCCGACAGTGGGTTTTCACCGTCGACGACGGCAACCACATCTACACAAAGCATCCACCCCTTCCCCCGGCGGACGTGATCCGCCCGGATGTTAGAGATGTGGCCACAGTCGTTTTGTGCGAGAGAGTGTGAAGAGAGCAACCCAGCAAGCAACAGTGTAGGCTCATCCTGGCTATGTATATAGTGGAGCGGTTTATTTTTCTCTCCATATGAACCCATTTATATTGCGTACGTGCCACTGAAGAAAAAAAACTTTATTTATAAATGACGTGGCACCGTTCATGCGTGGTTCCCGACCCTCCATTAAGTGAGTAACTACTACTAGACGTGTCAAATTATCACGGCAGCTGCATCATCGTACAGAAATGAGATCCACCATGTCACGTGTGTAGTTGGGGAAGACGCAAAGAGTGCTACTACTAGTACTACGTGCGTGGGTGCGTGCACCTCTTCTCTTCGAGCATGGTTATTAAAAGTATAGCTCGCTACTCTACCACGCGGTTATTATGTGGGTAACGAGTATATGTAGTAATAATGACTAATAAGCCGTCAAATCATGAGGCCCACCTTTCTCTATGTTTGACCGAGGAAGCAGCCATCATTTCACTCCTCGTTGAGTATCCATCTGTTGCTACCTCCGCAAATAAATAGAGTAATCATGTGGTGTGCTGTGAAGATAATATACAAACGATGGTTTAACTTGACAATAATGATGATTGTAGATCTTATTAAAATAGAGAAACGAATTCAAATGGTTTAACTTGACAACAATCATCATTGTAGATCTTATCCAAAAAGAGAAATGAATTAAAATTTAGTTCAGATTGAAGCGGTAGTATATATGTTTGGAATGCACTAAAACGTTCATTTGAATAGCAGGTTGCATGCATTATACACGTAGCGAAATATTTTAATTGAACATAACATAGATTCAAAGTTTTGAATGGCATTTGTAGTGTGAATTGATTTGGTATAGTACACGGGACTAAATACTCTTGTGTGGTGCGAATTGATTTCTTTTTGTTTTTTCATCGAGGGAAGTGTGAATTGATTTGATATAGGATGTGCTTGGATTGTGGCCAAAGTGCACCTTACCAAAATTTTGGTCATGACCCAAAGATTGGTCTTTGTTTGGATGGTTGCCAATTTTTTGGCATGCCAATGAACTCTAGCCAACTTTAGTTCATTTTTCTTTCCAATGTTGACCAAATCATGGGCAACCAAAACCTCAACCAAAATTTCGGCTAGCCAAAGCTTTGGTGGGGAAACCTTGGGTACAAACCAAACATCTTTGGGTCATGACCAAAATTTTGGTAAGGTGCACTTTGGCCACAATCCGAACACACCCCAAAACCTCAAGCACAATTTTGGCTAGCCAATGCTTTGGGCGGGGGGGGGGGGGAACCTTGGGCACAAACCAAACACACCCATAGTATACACGTTAGGCTTGTACGGAAATTTCAACCTGCGCCTTGTTATCCTGAAATTCTAAGATATATCTTTGTCTTGTTGTGCTCCTAAAATTCCCTCCATCTCAACCTGCGCCTTACTATCCCAAAAGTACAACACACGCGAAACTCCCACCTCCTGCCAAATCCCGACACGCGAAATTCCCGTGATACCCCTGAACCGAAAGAACCACCTAGTTCAAATCAGTGGGGCTACTTTTGTAACTTACCCCACATTTCAGACAAGCGCGTCCCTAAGCCATGGTTCCCCCCTCCCATCCCATCCGCCCCCATTCGTACATCGAGGCTGCGAAAACCCGCGAAGCCCCACACCCTCCTTCGTCCGCCCACCCAGCCAGAGCCTCTTCCTCGACGACATCGTCCATAGAAACACCTCGACGTCCCTCATCCACCGCACCGGATGAGGATCCTTCATCGATCTCGTCGTCCCGCCGGTTCGGCCACCCCATCCTCCACCTCCAAGGAGCTGCCCCGATGTTCCCCTCGTCTTTCGCGCCACCTCCATTCTCACACCGCTATCTTCACCTGCACCACTGGAAGAGCAGCATCATCATCGATTCCTTGGATGAAGTTGAGGCCTAATTGGCGCCACCAAAGAGGTTCTACACTAATCACTACATTTTATTCTTGATTCGATCTCACGGTGCTGCCGGCGCTCGGTCCCAAGCCGACATGGCGTGACTCCATCTACGGTGGCGTCGTCGGCCACTTACTCCACGGCGTCGCTCCCTTGGCGGCGACGTCCACATTAGTAGGAGCTGCTGCTGCTTTTGCTCTTGCTCGCGCTGCTACTCTGCTCTTGCTCTCGGTCCCCTGCCTGGTCTGCTCTTGCTCTTGCTCGCGCTGCTGCTCTCGCTCTTGCTTGTCGTGCTGCTCTACTCTTGCTCGCGCTGCTGTTGCACGAGCAGCAGATCCTACTCTCACTCGAGCCCCTGTAGCTGCTACCCGAGATGCTGCTACATGCCTAGCTGCACCAGCTCTCGCACGTGCTACTGCGCCGGGCGCTGCTGCTGCTACTACTGCTTTTCTACTACTAGTGCATTCAGTTTTGATAGTAAAATTTAGTTTCGATAGCAAAATTCAGTTTCAACAGTTAAATTCACTTTCGATAGTTAAATTCAGTTTCGACAGTTAAGTTCAGAGATGAGCGGCTGGCGTATTTTACATCTAGCACTTTATGGTTATGTATTTTACATCATCTATTGGAGATGCTATTAGAATTCCACTCAGGTTAACGTTGTCTCTCTTGTCCTACTTCAGCCTCGCCGTCGTACAACTCACCGGAGCTGCTCCAACGACGAAACCCTCCATCACAACAGAGTAGTACCCCAGCTCGATCTCCAGACGCCTAAGATCTTGTTACCCTCCTCCGACAGCTAAATCAGCCGGAGCATCCTCACCGACCAACCCAATCATGCTGAGATCGACATGGCTTCGCCAAAGAGGTTGTACACTTGTTGCATCGCTTTTTTACTCTACATGTTATATATATTGTCCACTGAGCACACGTAGTAACGTGAAATACGATTAGTTTCTCCTACTATATGACAAACAGTGAGGTACCAGGAAACTTAGCTATCCATGATGGACTCTCTTGAACGCCATCATTATTTATTTATGTGCGTTTGAGCTGTGCATTTGTAGATGGGCCTGTGAGTTGAGCTAGTAGGGCAGTGGCCTGGGTCCAAAGTAGTAGAAGTAGCACAAAAACATTATTTGAGTGTAGGATTTTCCCTGTTCAAGCCTGCCTACTAGAATCGCCAGTGCTTGAAAGGAAAAGTGAAGGAAAACATATGAATTGGAAAGTTTCCTATGGTACTACTATTCATGCATTTGGTACAAAGGAATGGAGCAAAGGAAAACGGTAGGATTTGTTCCTTTAGTGTCTCCTTGAAAGAAAAACCGTAGGAATTTTAATATCCACTTTTCCTCCTTTTCAAATTCCTATTCACAAAGCACAAGACTAAGAGATAGTAGCATAATAGCATTATAACCTTACATTTTCTTGTGGTTTGACTTAATCTCACCGTGCTTCTTTGCATCCTGTGATCTTCCAATTCCTGTGAGCCAAACACCCAGATTGGCAGAAATCCTGTGATTTTAAATTCTCTGTTTTGCACAAGCATTCCTATCCTATTGCTGTGTATTTCCTATCCTTGCGTTGTTAGAATCCTCCAAGTCAAACGAGCCCTTACAGAATTACTTCTCTTACAGATAGTTGACAAAGAAAACCTTGTGTGGTTTGTCCCGCTCCTGCTGCGCTGCCGTCCACCTCAACTCAGCTGCTCCAACGATAGAAGGGTCCACCAGAGCAGGGATCCACCCTCCAGACCGTCTTTGGCTACCTCAGATCTTCTTCCCCGCCACCAGCCACGACAACTGCAATACCATCATACTGAGCAGATGACCTTGAGGACTACACGGGTCTACAAGAGAGGTCGCACTCTTTCTTGTCTGCTTACGTCAGGCATCGCTTAATATTACATGCTACTTTATGGTCCTGTTCATCGATTAGACTCTGAGTCAGCTCTAAATTAATGCTCAAACTTGAGTTTTTAAATGGTTGTGGGGTACATATCTGGGCCGAAATCAATAGTATCTGTCTACTATCTGGTTAATCTCTGGTGTCTACTATGAGTTTCATGTTGGGTGGGAAAAAAACAGTAAAGAAGACTTTATCTGTATTTTTAACTGAAGCCATTATCTGCCTGCTATCATTGGTTTTGGGTCTATCCACAGGTTGCTACCATCACTATGGATTTCTGCATGCACTCCTTACATAATCTCAATATGTTTTATTCCTATGCATGTCAGTTATTGTACACAATGGAACTAAACATGTAGAGCAAAAGAGGCGAGCCTTGCGTGGCATTAAAATTTTGCGCAGACGTTGCTCCATGGTGGGCGCAAAGGCAGCCCCCTCCACCCATTTCAGATTGTAATCAAGAGGAGGATAACTGTTCTGAGGGGGATTCAGAAGGAGAAGACCACTCCTCTTTACCCCCTGAGGTCTTCACTCTAACTTGGCATGATGATGTTGGTCATATCATGCATATGGTGCCTTGCATTGCTTACTTTATACATCAAATATGTCATCTGCTTAGTTTGGACATGCTTTATGTGAATGCCATCTGTTTAGTTTCTTTAACGTATATGTGAATTATGCAACACCATCTTGTTTAGCCATGCATCATATATGTGAATCTTGCAATGCCATCCTACTTAGCCAGTCATCTTATATGTGAATTATATCATGCCATCCTTTTTTTCATTACGTATTACATTTGTCAACAATGTTAGTACATTCGACTACTCTTCGTGTGCATCAGCCATTTGACATGGTGATGGAAAATTCTGGAGTGAAAACAAGGTCTTTAGAGCAGACTATGCTATCTGACGAAGCACATATCGCGCTGGTTACGGATAGCTCCTCAGAGGAGGATTCAGAGACAGATGACCAGTCCTATTTCCCCCCTGAGGTGTATGCTCTAACTTGGCCGGGTTATGTTGCTCATATCGTGCGTATGGTGTCTTGCATTGCTATGTCATTTGCTTAGTTTAGACATGCTCTGTGTGAATGCCACCTGTTTAGTGTCTAATTACCATATATGTGAATTATGCAATGCCATCTTGTTGCAAGACATTATATATGTGAATTATGCAATGTTATCTTGTTGCAAGGCATTATATATGTGAATTATGCAATGCCATGTCGTTTAGCCAATCATCATATATGTGAATTATATCATGCTATCCTTTGTTTATATCACGTATTCCATTTGTCGACAATGTTTGTATATTCAACTACTCTTCCTATGCATCAACCGTTTGAAGCGATGATGGAAGTATCTGGAGTGAAAACAAGGTCTTCAGAGCAGACAATGCTACCTGTTGAA
The DNA here is from genome assembly GCF_018294505.1 of Triticum aestivum. Classification (NCBI taxonomy): domain Eukaryota; kingdom Viridiplantae; phylum Streptophyta; class Magnoliopsida; order Poales; family Poaceae; genus Triticum; species Triticum aestivum. Next base: position 99,675,845 of record NC_057802.1, read on the forward strand.
GCAGACATCTTGCTGGTTACAGATAGCTCCTTAGAGGAGGATTCAGAGACAGATGACCAGTCCTATTTCCCCCTGAGGTTTATGCTCAATCTTGGTAGGGTTATATTACTCATATCATGCATATGTTGTCTTGCATTGCTTAGTTTTTACATCATATATGCGATTGCCATCTGCTTACTTGCTTAGTATATAAATCATATATTTGAATTATATCATGCCATCATATTTACATACACAGTATCTATCTGAATTATGGCATCCCAACCCATTTAATAAAGACATCATATAGTTATATCATCTCATCCTATTTAGTGTTTACAGTCAACATATTTTGAATTATGTCATTATATCATGCTATGATGTTTCCATAGGCGGCATGTATGTGAATTATGGCATGCCAACCTATTTAATAAACACATTATATAGTTATATCATGTCATCCTGTTTACATAGTCATCATGTTTTGAACTATGTCTTTCCATCCTGTTTAGTTAGCCATCATATATGTGAAATTGTGTCATGCTATCCTGTTTAGTTAGCCATCATATATGTGAAATTGTGTCATGCTATCCTGTTTGGTTAGACAACATAAATGTGAATTATTTCATGCCCTCTTTTATTCCCCACTATCCATTGCACCTGTCTATCATACAATGTCTATACATTCAATTACATTTCTTGTTTATCAGCCATTTGAAATGGAGAAGGGTGATGGCAGTATCTAAGGGAGTAACAACATGGTCTTTAGAAAAGATAGTGCTACCAGTCAATGTAGATAGAACCACGGTTGTACTTGCCCAAGAACCAGCCCCACCACACATAACCCAGACTCTCGCAGATTGTACCCTTACCCAGTTGGACAGAGAACCAGATACACCCCTTCTAACCCCAACCCTAGTAGATAGTAACCCAGTTCTAGTTGACACATCACTGTCTCTAACACATATCACACAAACATGAGCAGTTAGTAAGGCAACTGCAGTGCCCCAAGCACGAGGACCACCACTCCGAACCCCAACTCAAATCTTAAAGCAAAAGAAGAATTGTTCTCAGGTCAGGTTCTGTAGCTATGCTTCATACTCCTTTGCTCTTGCATCACTGTATTTACTTATACCAACTATTTCTAAATTTGAAGGATGGAATTGAAACTCGAATGGCACAACAGGTATGTTTTAAACCTGTTTCTTTAACTAGTTTGCTATTGTAACTTGCTCTATGTTGATTTCAGTTTCAATTGAATAAACAGTTATGTTCTCATGTCATGCACATTACAAGTGTTGTTATTGCTTTGTAGTTTCCCACACTTATATTCTGTCTATGCTGCTTTGTCTTAAACAAATATTATTTGAACTATGTCTCTATCTTGATTTGGCAACAAAAACTAGAATGATATAGACCATACAGTGACCATAGTACATAGATATATGTTTGTTTCATGTTGTTATCCTATCCACTTTACTACTGAACTAATTTACCAAAATGAGTTTCATATACAACATGGTAAACATGTGATGTGTCGTCTTGTTTCTCTTTTAGAATGCGGACAAAATATTGGAGAAGAGTACCCGGTTATGCAATGGTAAAGGAAGTAATGCAGATAAGGTTCAAGATAGCGAGACATCCCTGTTGGTCTCCAAGAAAGCTGATAAAAATTATCTTGACGACAGTGAGACAACCCAAAAGTCCTGTCTTGATGTAGTGTTCGCGTTACTGGCCACTACTGCTGGCACAAGCTCTTTGAACTCGCTGCCTAAATTAGTTTGTCTTCATGAGTCTCAACTTCAAGTTGAAAGACATCGATCAGATGTGCTGCGACACGAAGCTGAAGGACTGAGGAAGTCCCTGCAGAATTCAAATGCATACTTTCTGGTGCAATAGCAAGCGTTGGAGGATTTAAGCGCCAAACAAGAGAAAGTTAATAAGCTTGCTAAGCGTCTTGCCAGGATGCTGGGTACCCAGGATATTGTTTCTTGAGCTCTTCTGAAGTTGTTTGAGTTCTGGACTTGTTTTGCTCCGGCGTTTGTTTGCACTGGTCGCCAACTTTGACAACTAGTGTATGTGATATGCTACTTTGTTCCCTATATTTGCAGTGGTGGCGAACTTTGATGCCCAGTGGATGTAATATGTGTAATAGCCGTAATAACCTAGCGTTAGTTCCTTGCTTATTTATTTCCTTATTATCTTGTTTAGTTGTTTGCTTGTAGTCACTGCAGTTCTTTTTCCACGTTTTTCTAGTGGCAATAATAACCTATTTTTATAACTAGGCCACAATAACCATGGGCAACATATGAACCATTCTAACCATGGTCCTGCTACCTGCTGTAGTGACCATGGGCCTCCTATAGGCCATAGGATCCATGGGCCCTCGACGGGCTGTATAATCAATGGGACTTATATGGGCCGTTATTCATGGACCAATAGCGGTCCGCAAAATGGGCCGTAAATGGGCTAGTGGAAATCGTGTGTTTATGGCCCGACCATAACGGGCCGTTAATAGGCCGAAATGTACAACGAGCTTAATTCAATTGACATGCATCACGGATCGTTAATGGGTCGTATTTGATGACACTATGAAAACAGCCTAACGGGTTAACGGACCACAAACGGGCCGACTATAACCACGGGCTGAATTTGGTCCACAAGCAGAATAGGCCAGTAACGGGCCGTAAGTAACCGAATGCTGGAAATGAGCCCGAGAATAAATGGGCCCTTAGAACGCCGAAAGGTAACACGGGCTGGAAACAGCCCAACGGAATAATGGTCCATTAATGGGTATAAAGCGTTAGACTGTTCATTATGGGCCAGTTTCACCATGGGCCTTTAAAGGGCCAAGAGTTACAAAGGGCCTCGTATGGGCCAAAAGACGTCATGGTCCATACATGGGCTGGAAGTTACAATGGGCTGGAATCATATTGGACGGCCCAAATAACGCTACTGGGCCCAATTTGGATAGGCCATAATGAGCCGTGAGTTAGCAGGCTGTAAATGGGCTATATGTGAACAGGCCATTAACAGGCTTTCTGTGGGCCGGCCCGCTACCTTTTGACCAAGTCAAACTGGCCGGCCTTTTCACCTGAATGGGCCTCTGTTGGGCCGTGCCATGTGTCGACGTATTATAGGCGCCTCCCGTCCAATGAGTGGATGACATCTGTCCCAACGCTGAGCCGACACATGGTTCCTATGGCCATTGAGAATTTTACACGTGGAAAATCCCCATTGGTCCGGGCTGTTAACGGGTTATCGGATCCAAACCAGAACCCAATAGCTTAACGGTGACCCGTTACGGTGGATGCCACGTGTCGGTTACCCTTGACAAAAGCACTTCCATGACGCGCCATTTGTCGTCATGGAAGTGGACACTTGCATGATGATAATTTTGGTAATGTCATGGAACACTTCTATGACAGTACAGGTATGACTATCTTGATTCTGTCATAAAATCGTCATGGATGTACATGCATGACAGATAACGTGACCTACTGTGACGAACACGTATCATCACAGAAGTGTATTTTTTTGTAGTGTGTGTGATTGAATCTTGATCAATTGAGTGTTCTTCTTGTGTTCTTCTCTTGATTTGCTCCTTTCTCCAACTCCAAGTGTGAAAAGATCACCAATAAGGGTTCCACCCTACATCACCTTCGATCAGAGCAAGGTTGATTCACATCTTGGAGCCCCATCCCCCCCCCCCCCACTTTCTATCCTAATTTTGTTTTTCCTAAATTCAAAAGTCCCCACAAAAGAGCCATACCAATTTTTTTGTTATTTCTTGGTTTTGATGATGTTTTTTTGATTTTGGTCCATGGGTTAGAAGTGTTGCACGTGGATCTAGGTTCCCCACACCATCTCCCACCCCCACCGTGAAATCTTCCCAAAATTTCCCCTTTCCCCAAATTTTCATGTTCATCCCAAGCAAGTTTTCCACGGTTGACCTTCCTGGACGATCGGACGAGTTCCCGAACGATCCAAACATAGCGGCCGATCTGGAACCCCTCCCAAATTATTCGGCTTCGACTGTCGAAACTGAAAAAACACAACCTACTACCCAACTCTCCTCCAGATACCTAGCCACCTTTCCCCACCAATATCCTTCCGCAAATACCCCAATAGACCCATATACACCACAATTTTCGCTACAATCAATTTTGACAAGTTTTTTCTTGAGATTTTGAGTTGTGGTTTCCATTTCCTAGGGTGTTTCGGCTAACTAGGAATGGTTCGACATGAACACCATCGCCCTTGATCTTCGCCACAGACTCGACTTCGACAATGACCGTTCACCATTTGACACCATGATCATAAGCAAGGACGGTAACTTCGTCGACATCTTAGCATAAGCCCTTGCCAGTGCATTGTTAACCTCGAGCCTATTGCGTCACTTTCCCACCAAGACTAGCGTTTCGAGTATTGCCGGGCCATGATACTTGTGCACATTAGTGATACATATTTCGCATAGCTTTCATTACGTGCATATATCATTGTATCATCTCTTGTGCCATCAACTGTCCCTGCATATACATAATTCCTATCTTGATTCGAACATTTTGCATAGTGGCCAAAGTAACATCCAAGGAATAGAGTGAAAAGCTTTTAAGCAACAAGGAAAAGAAAAACAAAGGCTTGTAAGCAATAGCCATAACATCACAACACATTACATAACATATTTGATCATCGTGTGCGAGGTCACCAGGAACCACACATACATATCATACTTGGGATAGAAATTCGATACGTTTTGTCCACAAGTTTCGTATCATTCCCTTGGAGCAATCGTGCTAGCGTCTCTCTAGCATTGTGCAACATGAGTGTTTTTCGTGGATTCCACATTTTGTGCTCATTCCTTGGTTGCACAACCCCATTTATCTATACGTGTGTGTGTTTCCGTGTGCCACTCATTGCTATTGGTCTACTTGTTTCACTTGTGAATTTGTGAATCTATTTCAACATCATTGATATCTTGCTAACAATTGCATAAATTTTGTGCGCCTTATCCTCACCAAGCTACTCGAAAAGCATTGCTTGTGTAGGTCTGAGATTGACAAGATCCGGCACCATTTTTTCTACTTCCATAATACCCTATTGGGTGATATTGATCCATCTTCAACATTGCAAAAGGTAGATTTGGTCTAGTTATTCTAATTCTTGCACTCACATTTGCTTGAGCATGATGGATAGGCCAAGCACCTCTTCCAACCCACTCTTCGATGACCAAGACACACCTAACGACTACATAAGCAAGGTTCAACTCTTCGGCGTTTGACGAGCTTTGCATCAAGAAAGTGAAGCTTTGGGAGACCGCATCGAACAACTCACCACTAATTTACACCAATCCGAAGCAAGACCAAGAGACTACTTTGACACCAAGCTATCCTCTCAAATGGAAGAGTTCCGTACCATGATGGTCAACCGTGCTTCTTCCACATATTCTTCGTCAAGACGATGCCACTCAAGTCGACACTCTTCGGGCACCTCTTCTGATGCAAGCCTACCTTGATTTTGTTCTCATCTTTGAGACGACCATGAAGATCATCAAGCTTCACAAAATCTAGTCCATGGCAATGTTTTGCAAGACCGTCTTCGAGAGAGAAACCGACATTGTCGCCAAGAACAAGATGCCATGGGCAAATAGCAAGCTCGGCAATGCCAATGCCAAGAAGAGCAAGAAGACGATGCACTATGGAAAGAACAACAACACAGTGAGGAGCAAGCACTCGAAGCACAACGAGCAATTCACGGAGCCACTCGCGCTATCCAAGAACGCAATTGATGCGTGCACGAAGGCAACAAGATGAAGCCGCGCATCTTGAGGAGCGCCAATAAAGAAGGAACCGGGCATGAATCCCTCACCCTCAACATCAAGCTAATCAAGCAGAGAAAGAGGTTGAAGACCCCCTCCAAGACAAGAGCGTCATCGCCATCGCAACCATCATAATGAGGAGCAACACCATGGCAAGCTCAAGTTCAACATGCCTAAGTTCTTCGGACGCACCGACCCCTGCTACTTGTTAGTTGCGTTGGGATTTCCCCGAAGAGGATAGGATGATGCAGTACGGTAGAGATAAGTATTTCCCTCATTTAAGAACAAGGGTTATCAGTCCAGTAGGAGAACCACACAACACCTCGTTAGCAGCACCTGCACACAAAATAACAAATACTTGCACCCAACGCGAACAAGGGGTCGTCAATCCCTCGGCGGTTAATTGCAAGGATCAAATCTTGTATAGATAGATAAATAAAACACGAAATAAAATAAAGTCAAAAAAATTGCAGCAAGGTATTTTTGGTTTTTGATATATAATGAAAACAGACCCGGGGGCCATAGTTTTCACTAGAGGTTTCTCTCTTGAAAATAGCATACATGGGTAAACAAATTACAATTGGGCAATTGATACAAAAGCAAATAATCATGATGATATCTAAGGCAATGATCATGTATATAGGCATCACGTCCGAGACAAGTAGACCGACTCCTGCCTGCATCTACTACTATTACTCCATACATCGACCGCTATCCAACATGGATCTAGAGTATTAAGTTCATAAAGAACGGAGTAATGACTTAAACAAGATGACATGATGTAGACAAAGTAAACTCACACATGAATAAACCCCATATTTTTATCCTTATTTCCAATGATACAAATACGTGTCATGTCCCTTTCTATCACTGGGATTGAGCACCGCATGATCGAACTCATCACAAAGCACCTCTCCTGTTGCAGGAAAAATCAATTTAGTTGGCCAAACCAAATCAATAGATCAGAGAGAAATACAAAGCTATAATAATCATGCATAAAAGAATTCAGAGAAGACTCAAATAATATTCATAGATAATCTGGTCATAAACTCGCAATTCACCGGATCCCAACAAACACACCGCAAAAAGTGATTACATCGAATAGATCTCCAAGAACATCAAGGAGAACATTGTATTGAAGATCAAAGAGAGAGAAGAAGCAGTCAAGCTACTAGCTATGGACCCGTAGGCCTGTGGTAAACTACTCACACATCATGGGAAGGGCAGCAAGGTTGATGTAGAGCCCCTCTGGGATCACACAAGAACAGAAACTTGCAGCAGCGAAAAAAATATTTCGGGTGGCTCTCTGATGTCAGGGGAATATTTGAGTATTTATAGAGGTGGAATTAGGTCAAGAGGTGCCATGAGAGGCCCACAAGCCTAGGGGCATGCCTCCCGAGCTTGTCGCTCCCTCGTGGCTCGTCAGGTCTTCTCCCGAACCTTCTAGGCTCTCTTCTGGTCCGGAAAAAATTAAGCCAAAGTTTTTTCTCCATTTGGACTCTATTTGATATTGATTTCCTAAAAAGCCAAAAACAAGCAAAAACGACTGGCATTGGGCACTAAGTTAATAGGTTAGTCCCAAATAATGATATATAATTGCATAAAGTTGCATATAAAACATCCAAGATTGATACTATAATAGCATGGAACAATAAAAAATTATAGATACGTTGGAGACTTAGCAAGCATCCCCAAGCTTAGTTCCTGCTCGTCCTCGAGTAGGTAAATGACAAAAACAAATTTTTTGATTTGGAATGCTATCTATCATATTCATCATGTAATCTTTTCTTTTTGTCAAGTTGAGATTCGAATGATTCAAATCAATAGTCTATAGTTTGACATAAAAACAATAATAATAAGGCATGCTAAGAAACAATCATGTCTTTCAAAATATCAACGCTAAGTTATCCCTACAAAATAATATAGTCTTGTCATGCTCCATCTTCTTAACACAAAGTATTTATCATGCACAACCCCGATGACAAGCCGAGCAATTGGTTCATACTTTTTAACGCGCTTCCGCTTTTTCAACTCTCAAGCAATATATGAGCACAAGCCGTGGATATAGCACTATGGGTGGAATAGAGTGTGGTGATGGGGATAATATAGAGAAGACAAAAATGGAGAAGGCCTTAGATCGACGAGGCTAATCAATGGTCTATGGAGATACCCACCAATAGATGTCAATGCAAGGAGTAAGGATTGCCATGCAATAGATGCACTAGGGGCTATAAGTGTATGAAATCTCAAAAACAAAACTAAGTGGGTGTGCATCCAACTTGCTTGCTCATGAAGACCTAGGGCATTTGAGGAAGCCCATCGTTGGAATATACAAGCCAAGTTCTACAATGAAAAATTCCCACTAGTTAAATGAAAATGAAAGCATAGGAGACTCTCTATATGAAAAACATGGTGCTACTTTGAAGCACAAGTGTGGAAAGGATAGTAACATTGCCCCTTCTTGCTTTTTTCGCATTTTTTTGTTGGGCTCTTTTTGGCCTCTTTTTTATGGGATCTTTTCAACCTATTTTTTTATTTCCTCACTCGGGGCAATGCTCTAATAATGAATACGATGATCATCACACTTCTGTTTACTTACAACTCGAAAGAAAATTACAACTCGATACTAGAACAAAATATGACTCTACATGAATGCCTCCGGTGGTGTACCAAGATGTGCAATGATCTAACATAACATGTATATAAAAATGATGAACGGTGGCTGAGCCACAAATACGATGTTAGCTATATGATCATGCAAAGCAATATGACAATGATGATGTGTGCCATAATAAAATGGAACGGTGGAAGTTGCATGGCAATATATCTCAGAATGGCTATGGAAATGCCATAATAGGTAGGTATGGTGGTTGTTTTGAGGAAGATATAAGGAGGCTTATGTCTGATAGAGTGTATCATATCATGGGGTTTGGATGCACTAGCGAAGTTTGCACCACATATCAAGGTGAGAAAGGGCAATGCACGGTACCGAAGAGGCTAGCAAATTGCGCAAAGGTGAGAGTGCATATAATCCATGGACTCACATTAGTCATAAAGAACTCACATACTTGCAAAAGTTTATTATCCCTCGAAGCAAAGTACTACTATGCATGCCCCTAGGGGGATAGATTTGTAGGAAAATACCATTGCTCGTCCCTGACCGCCACTCATAAGGAAGATAATCAATAATAAATCATGCTCCAACTTCTTAGCATAAAGAGAGACTATACGTGCATGCTTCGGGAATCACAAACCTTAACATCAATATTCTTACTAAACCACAATTACTCACTAGCACAACCCACATATTACCACCTTTATATCGCAAAACTATTGCAAGGAATCAAACTTATCATATTTAGTGATCCATATGGAAGTTTTTATCATATCCCTCTTGAATACCTATCATATTAGGACCAAATTCATAACCCGTACTAATTGCCATTACTATTATCAACTCTCAAAAAGATATAAGTGAATCATGAGACTGCAACTATTTCTTTAAAATATAACCACCTGTCGGTGCAGCAAACCCTGGGTCTGTTTCCCAGACTGTGCCCAAGCACGGGAACAAGGATACGACACCAACCTAGGTCAGAATACAAGAGACCAAGAGCTTCGAAGGACCAGCATACCGATCAAGAAGACCAGAGTCAAGCCAGAGAAGCCAGATGCCACCAAGAGAAAAGCCTCCCCCTTTGCCGGGCAGGCGAGCTCGGCAAGGACGGGGTCACCCCCGGGAAAAGACGTCCAAGACTTCCCGGCAGGGCCTGCCGGTACTCGCAAAGGCAACACCACCTCACCCAAGCACTCCACCACGACCCACGTCATCAATCAGTGCGGTGTCAAGCCGCAAAGTGACTAAGTGGCTGCCGTTCGCCACATGGCAGCCTCTTTCTACTGAAAATGCCTACTGATGACACCCGTCCAGCGACGTGTCAAGCAAGCAGGCGTGGAGCTGGTGAGATAGCCTAGCAAGGCTTGCCGGGCAACCAATGTCGTTTCGTTAAGTGGTGCATTTAATGCACCCTGTCAGCCTGCAGAGTTAGGTATGATAGCACTGTTTGCTATCTTAACAGTGCATAATGACTACTTTGCCATTGTGGTAACCCCTTAATCTATAAAAGGAGGCCCATGGCAACTGTAGAAAGGGTTAGAAAGTTGGACAACTCACACGCCCGTACACGCGTAGCCACTGCCGCCCCTGCCGGGCAAGTGTACTATGCTCCACCCCCATTCTTCCACCATCAATCCACCAAAGCAGGAGTAGGGTTTTACGCCTCATGGTGACCCGATCCTGGATAAAAATGCATGTGTGATCTCTGCCGTGCTGCCCCATGCTGGTCTGCTCTTTGTGCAATGTGACGCCCCCCCTTCCGAACCAGCAAGGGGCCCTCCAGTCCCATAGGTGGCCATGGTTTCCCACGGCATCTTTGGAGCGCTAGGTAGGGGGATTGCTTGCGCGAGCCTGAAGGTGTGTGAAGCGCGTCATCTTCATCACCGTCTTCACCTTCGACGGCGCCATCGACCATGGCGACCAAGAAGAAATCCGGTGCTTCGGCTCACCCATCCACCTCGAAGGTTCCGCCGCCCACGACCTCTAATGCCGCAGGGGCTGCGGAGACACACGAGGATGTGGACGCCGCTGGGGGCATGGTCGAAGCAGGAGACAACGTCACCACTATCCCCGTGGCCGACGAAAGAGCGGGAGACATTGGAGGAGAACAGCATCAGCAGCGACCCGACGACCACGCTCCACAAGGTATGGGTGAGGGGGTTACTCCGTCCGCGCCCCCTCCTCACGCCAAAGGGCACAGCCGCAGCAACGGCGCTCAGACTGGGGCAAGTCGCCACCCTCCGACCGCCCCTGATACGGGAGCGACCGCGGCGCGTGCGCCTCCCCCTGGCCAGGTGGACCAAGTTGCTGCACCCGACGGAGCCGCTGGCCCTCGAGCGCCTTCGCCGCATCACCCTGCCATTCAGGTGGCCGCCTCGCGGCAACGGGGGCGCGCTGCTGCCGTCGCTGGCACCGTCAGGAGCCGAGCGATAGTGCGATCTACTTCATCATCACTGATGCCAAGAACAGCCACCAAGGCCATGGCACGGGCTCAGATGCTGCTGAGGTTTCTGCCAGCGGCCGAGTAGATGGACGAATGGCGTGCCACCATTAAAAGTCTGCTCGGTTTCGCCGAAGCTGGGGGCTCATAGTGAGCCGTCCCTGTCGGTGTCAAAACCGGCGGATCTCGGGTAGGGGGTCCCGAACTGTGTGTCTAAGGTCGATGGTAATAGGAGACAGGGGACACGATGTTTACCCAGGTTCGGGCCCTCTCTATGGAGGTAATACCCTACTTCCTGCTTGATTGATCTTGATGGATATGAGTATTACAAGAGTTGATCTTCCACGAGATCGTGATGGCTAAACCCTAGAAGTCTAGCCTCTATGACTATGGTAATGACTATCTCTCCTTTCCAGACTAAGTCCTCAGGTTTATATAGACACCGGGAGGATCTAGGGTTACACAAGGTCAGTTACAAAGGAAAAGAATCTACATGTTCGGTCGCCAAGCTTGCCTTCCACGCCAAGGAGAGTCCCATCCAGACACGGGTGCAGTCTTCGGTCTTCGTGTCTTCACAGTCCGTCAGTCCGGCCCATGGCTAATAGGCCGGACGCCCGAGGACCCCTTAGTCCAGGACTCCCTCAGTAGCCCCTGAACCTGGCTTCAATGACGAGGAGTCCAGCGCGCAGATTTGTCTTTGGCATTGCAAGGCGGGTTCCCTCCTTTCCGAACTCCAAGACAGTCTCCAGATGCGATGATTGTATCTGGACCTGTCACCGCACATAAACGCAGAGAGAATATAATACTCCACGAGTCCAATCTTCTGGCAACTCTTTACAAAATGACATCATGTCAGTCCAGTAATTATTTCAAACCGTTGTTTCGCCTGCGGTCCCATGTTCCAAAACGTCGTTGTTAATGACACGTCTTATCCAAGCAGAGATCGTCTCCCCTTATCAAGGGATTCTTTTATCGACACAGTCGTGGGTAACCCAACCGTCCTGAGGGTACGACTCCTTGGGAACAGGCAAATTTTAAGGCCCGGGGGGAGCCGTTCGATATTCTCGGCCTTTATAAAGGGGCACAGACCTGCCTTTTCTCTCCACGCTCGCTTCTTCCTCGACTCTTACTACCTCGAGTTCCAACACCCAGGTTTTACCCTCCGTAAGTCTCAGTCATGTCCGGATCCAGCCATCAAGGCCGGTGGGTGGCTTCTTCTGTCATAGAGGAGGATATCACGAAGCTTCGGGCGGCAAGATATCTGACCGCAGAAATCCTCCATCGGCTTCCCGCGGAGGGGCAGGTTATCCCTACCCCCAGATCCGGCGAGAGGTTCGTGTTCGTTTCCCACTTCCTCCGAGTATTTGGGTTCGCCCTTAATCCCTTCGTCCGGGGGCTCATGTTCTATAATGGACTAGACTTCCATGATCTCGCCTCGAACTCTGTTCTTCTTATCTCGGCGTTTATCGTCGCGTGCGAGGCCTTCCTCCGAACTCCTCCACACTTTGGCTTGTGGCTTAAGACCATCAATGTGAAACCGAAAATGATAGAGGGGGGGCGGGCGGAGTGCGGTGGTGCCTCGGTGAGCAAGCTTACCAGCGCTGTCTGGCTAAAAGGATCTTTCAAGGAATCTTCCAACTTATGGCAGTCGGAGTGGTTTTATATCACCGAGCCCCGTGGTTCCAAGTGGCCAGCTGCGCCTGCGTTTTGATCCAGCCCCCCAACTCAGCTTGCATCCTGGATTAATAAGGGGTTGGACTAGGGATCAGTTGACAAGGTGCGAAGTCTGCAAAGTCGCATCCGGAGCCTCATTGAGAAGGATATCAATATTGTCAACGTTATTCAGGTAATGCTAGTCCGCCAAACCCTGCCATGTCAGCGACGGCCTCTCCGCTTGTGGGAGTTTAACCAGAAGGGCCACAGACTCTTCAGCACTTCTTCGGCACTACGCACGAAGGAATGTGGAATTTATTCTTCGGGAAACGAAAACAATGGCCAGGCACCACCGAAGATACCGGCTTGGACTGCAATCATCCGGACACCCCGTTAAGTACTCGTCCGCCGAACACCTCATAATCAGGTATCTAGTGGCAAGGCACTGATCAAACCATCCTTTTTCAGGGCTGGATAAAGAATGCGGAACGGTCTAGGTGTCCGGCCCCTCTTCCCGAACACTCAGCTAACTCCGTGTTGGCAAGGATGCTGGCGCCGGCACCGTACCAGGCGCCGGCAAAGGAGGGAAAAGGGGAGAGTGAGAAGATCCAGGATGACCTTCGTTCCGAAGGTAAGTCGGATACAGAGTCTGGAGGAATAGACATTTCCTCGCCTAAGGACAAAGGAGAAAGAGAAGCCAGTATCCCTTCTCCATTCAGGAGGAAAAGGGCCGCCTGTGAAGGTTGGGAGGGGCGGTCTCCTAAGAGGGGCAAGATGCCACCGTCGAGCGACTTGGGATCGGAGGGCGACGCCGTTGAACGGCTCCATCGTGAGGATAAGCCCTCAACCAAACCGTAAGTGAATCCAGGATGCTTTGATAGCGTCCCGCTCCTTTCCTGTTACCGAAGAGATACGTAACGTGCTTGTGTATTTTTACAGCTCGGCAGAGAGTTTTTCTAGGCAATCCTCTTCTTCGGGAGATCTCCTCCAAGAGATGATGGAAAGCGAGACGCCTCCCCCGACCTCCTCACCCAATAAGGCGGATGACTACAAAGTGTCACCTCGGAGGGTTTTTCTCAATCAACAAGCTGAGCAGGTGATGAAAGGGGCAGTACCCGAAGGTGGACCTCTGATTGTTCGGGATTCGGGGGTCAATAATGAAGCCCCCGGACTGTCCGATTTTCAGCCAACGATGATTCTGGAGACGGGTGAACAGGTTCCTTCAAAGTATGACCGTGCTCCTATAGCGGCTTCCAGAGACCCGGCACCGCCGGATATATTGAGGGATATGCTGCAAAAAGCATCTGTCTCGGGGGAACAGCATACCTTGATGGGTACGGTGGTCGAGAAGATTCTGTCCGCGAAGAGCGGATTGAATGAAGCTTTCATGAGCCTACTAAAAGGCTTCGAGGTTTGTGATGTAATATTTTCAACTATATTTTATTTGGAAAGATGCACGTGAGTATAGGTAGTAGCCCTTGAGACTCGGGTTGGCTTCCCATGGGAGGCGAATGGAGGATCAAGAAGAAATATTTAGGGACTAATCTGGTTAACTTGAACACAGGCTGCTTCCCCCCTGGCTACTTGCCAGACTACGAATATTGCCGAGCTGCAGCGGAAGCTTGATGTGGCAGGGGATGACATTGCGTTAATCAATATGCGTCTTGATGAGTCGCAAGGTATGTATTCGGAGCAGTCCTGTCACATACATTTTTATAATAGGAGCATGATGCTGAAAGTTATATACCGGGTTATGCCTGACTGCAGATGGTGTTGCCGCCGTTGAAATTCTTCGGGCGGAACTAGCCCGGGCCAAGGAGCAGGCCCGGTTTAGTAATGCGGCTGCCGAAAAGGCATCGGCTGAGTTAAAAGCCGAACAGGCGGCTCGGCGCCAAGACTGGGAGAAGATATCCACGATGGCGCTCGAGCTAAAAAATGCTGCTAGCCGTTGTGAACTTCTTGAGAAGGAGAATGAAGCCAAAACGGCTGAACTTGACAAGGCCTTATGAGAGGCGTGAGAAGCGCGGTCTAAATCCAGAGCAGCCCGTGAGGAGATCCGTCAAGCTGGGGAGATTGCGGCTGGTAAGCGCTTTCTGCTACAGACTAAGTTCGGCGATCCGAACTATGCTGAGCTTAACCAAGTGTGGAGTTCTCCGGATGTGTTTTTAGACTTGCCGAAGAGTTCTTCCGATGCAGCGCAGTTTTACCAGTGCGAGAGGGGTATGCAACAGAGAACCTTTCCTGGTCACAATTTGGCGCGTCGAAGCACCCTCTGTTGCTGAATGAACAGATGTCCCAATGGGCCGAGCTTCATAGGATATCCGGCGCTGCCATGAAGAACGTCATAATCCGGTTATGGCCAACTGAGCCAGTTCCAAATAGCTACTTCGGCTTGGTGCAACGGCTTGTTGATGCAGTGCCACACATCGATGCTTGTGAAGCGGTCGGTGTGCATTGAGGGTGCACGGATGGCCTTTGCCCTAGTCAAGACATTCCGGGGGAAGATGAAGGCCATCGATGTCGCGGCGAAGAGTCCACCCAAAGGCGAGGACCGTCACGCACCAGAGCATTATTTCGAAGACGTCTTAGAGGCCGCCCACTTGATAGAGGGTCAATGCTCTAAAGACATAATGTTCGAGTGAGGTGTATGAGAATTGTAAAGACAATTTTATAGTTAATCTATTTTTATGTTTTTCTCAAAAGCTTGCCTTCTTCCCGTGCGGCCATTTTTTTATATAATCTGAAAGTTTTCCAGTCGTCGGCTCCAGCCCCTCGTAGGAAGTACGGGGGTGTTCAGAAAAGCATTTGATCACTCTTGACCCAACGTCTTGGTCCATGAAGGAGGTGACAATGCGGCGAACCAGGCAATCAGACTATAGGGCGTTCACACTTTCACTTAGCCATAGGAGTTTTATAAGGGGGGACTATGACATAGCCCCTGGTATCTGTACGGATTATTCCAATATGGTGCGTTACATATATGACCTGAAAAAAAAGGGTCCTTCGTGTGACACGGAGGGAATCGCGACAGATTCTGATAAGTCATCGAGTGGTTGACTAGCTCTCGCAGCATCATGACAGTCGGTTTTCGGCTTTCTCTACTGAGGTGCTTGACCAGATGAACCGAAAGCACAGTCGTAGTAGTTCTCCCTTTACTAACCTAGCCGATAGAGCGGAACGTAAGGTAGCAAGCATAGGAGCCGGGCAACCCAACCATTGACCCAAGACATGATTCGGAGCTGATGCATATAAGGCCAAACTCGCGACGCCGAAGTACGCTTATTAAGCTGTTCGGACTTTTGTTGGCAACTCATTTGTTCCCATGCCGAGCCCCTAGCAGGTTGTGCCAAGGTATGGCTGTAAAACAGCTATAGGGGCCAAAATCATTTGTGAAAAAGAAAGAAATGCTTAATGCAGATTATATTTACTGGGACCTGAGCCATATGCCAATGATTACTTTTTATATATGTAAAGACCACAACCCCGTCTATTTGACATGCCCGAGGTCGAAGGCGGAGGAAAAAGGCATATTACAGGCTCGAAATGAAGAGTGCGGTCTAAAAAGTTATTTTGGACCTCCTGTCGCACGTCTGCGCCGCCTGTCCTCGGCGAGGGGAATCCTTGACGGAAGTAGCCTCTTAGGTGAGTGTACGGGTCCGAACTCCGATCGAGTCAGTTTTAGATGTTGGTCCTTTACGTCACCTGTTTTCAAGAGATAATGAAGAAAGAAAAAGGAAAGTAGATAAAAAATGTTACGGGAGTGCTTGCAGGCTTGTCCGTATTGTGCTTCTGCCAATGCCCATGGTATCTTAAGTGCGTAGTGATGCATGCGCGGTACAAATTTTGTGGGTATACGAGGTGGGCGGCGGAAGCCGAACTGCTATTTCCGCTCCGGGGTTGGTCGATCTTCGGGGGGAGAGTGCTTCTGACCCCCGTTATTTGGTGGGCGAACCTGTCCGTCATCCCTGTCGCCTGGCGGCCTCCTCCCCTTGTGTTCGGCGTTGAGCTTGCCGGCCTGCTTGAAGACCCAACAGCTTCTGTTGGTATGATTAGCTGGTTTATCGGGGTGGCCGTGAATCTGGCAAGGTCGGTCCAATATCCTGTCTAGGTTGGATGGTCCGTCTCGGTTTGCCTTGAATGGCTTTTTCATTGACCGGTTTTGGGGTTGCTGAATCCGCTGTTGACCGCTGTGTCGCGTGATCTTTCATTATCATTGCGCCTGTTGTGTTTGCTTTGTCGTGGCTTGCCATTGCCGTCTCAGATTTCGGAAGTGCCCGAGTCGCTGGCGCTGTTGCCTCTACGAGCGAGCCAGCTGTCTTCTCCCGCGCAAAAGCGGGTCATTAGAGCGGTAAGGGCTGTCATGGATTTAGGTCCTTCTTGACCGAGGTGGCGTGCCGGCCATTCATCCCGGACGCTGTGTTTGAAGGCCGCGAGGGCTTCCGCGTCCGGACAGTCAATGATTTGGTTCTTTTTAATTAGGAACCTAGTCCAGAGCTTCCTGGCGGACTCTCCGGGCTGCTGGACAATGTGACTTAAGTCATTGGCATCCGGTGGCTGGACATATGTTCCTTGGAAGTTGTCGCGAAAGGCGTCTTCCAAATCTTCCCAGCCGCCAATAGAATTTTCCGGCAGACTGTTTAACCAGTACCGAGCTGGTCCTTTGAGTTTTAGTGGTAGGTATTTGATGGCATGAAGGTCATCTCCGCGGGCCATGTGGATGTGGAGGAGGAAGTCCTCGATCCATACTGCGGGATCCGTCGTTCCGTCATATGATTCGATATTCATGGGTTTGAACCCGTCTGGGAATTCATGCTCCATTACTTCGTCTGTGAAGCAAAGAGGGTGTGCGGCACCTCTATGTTGGGCCACATTGCGATGTCCCTCCGATGGAGTCCATTTGCGGTTTTCGGCCCGGGCGTGGCGAGGTTTGTCATGTCCGAATAGGTAGCCATCGTCGCGTGCCGAGGCACGTCCCCGCGATCCGTAGATCGATCTTGTGTGTCCTGCTCTACTGTCCCAGTCCTGTCGAAGGTCGTATGTACAACCCCGAGCTGTTTTGTTCTTGCCTTTATGGCGCGGTGAGGTGCACTGGTGTTCGACTTGAGTTACCGCTTTATCCGGACCAGGTTGTGGTCGGCCTGCCGTATTGTGCGATGGTTGTATGGGCTCGAGCGCCTCGTCATCAAACTGGGGTAGCAATCTATGCTTCGGGTAGCTTTTGGCTGGGCCACTAAGGCCGTATTCTTCAGCGGTCAGGACTTTGGTCCATCTATCATTGAGCAGATCTTGGTCCGTTTCAAGCTGCAGCTGCTTCTTTTTCAGACTTCTTGCAGTGGCTATTAGCCGGCGTTTGAAGCGCTCCTGCTCGAGAGGTTCCTCAGGCACGATGAAATCCTTGTTGCCGAGGCTCTCCTCCTCCTCGGAAGGGGAAGATAATTACTGTCCTCCGAGTCTCCGTGTATGGCCTGTTCATCAGGGCTAACTTGCCCATTTTCCCGTTCCTCCTGTTCGGAGGTTACCTTGACGGGGTTTTCATTGTTTACGGCATCGTTCGAAATATTATTTTTTCCGGTGCCTATATTGCAGTCCTTGGAACGAAATGACTTAGAGCGGTGTCAAGGAAGCTGGCGCTTGGGATGTCTCTTAGGAGGTTTATCCTCAACTGGATCCTTTTTGTCATCATCGTTAGTTTTTTCAGGCGTGTCCACCATGTAGGCATCGTAGGAAGGAGTGGTCGTCCGTCGTCCAGTAAATGGCGGGTTTCGGCCTTGCTCCTTGTCGGCGTCATCATCTGTACTGACGATGTCTTCGGAGCCGTAGCCAAGCATGTCGTTTGAGTCCTCGACAATGGCTATGAAGTGGGTGGCGGGTGGGAAGCAAAATTCCCCATCATTAGCCTCTAGTTCGAACCGTACATAGTTTGGATGTGAGTCCCCCGCCAAGGACAAGTTTTTTAATGACTTCAGCACATCGCCCAAGGGCGAGTGCTGGAAGATGTCTACGGCGCTGAACTCGAGGATCGATAAACGATCAAGTTCGTATCCGCGGACTCACATGGTTCGGAACCTATGCCCGGAGAAGAGTCCGGAGTTCCGGTGACATGAATATTGCGCGAGGTTAAGTCTATGTGCGGCTCCAACGCCGGGGAATCTATGGCCAACGTGGTGGGGTCGAACCTCCAATCCTTGGATGCGGCAGTGTGCTCTGGATCTATGGCCAGAGCGGTCACATGAGCTATCTCCGGGGTGCGGTCTGACGACAGATTTAGGTCATGTTTGTCAAGGTGACCAGGAGTGATCGCTGCGGTCTCAAGTCCGGTGAAGATCAGATCTCCACGGATGTCCGCAACGTAATTCAAACTCCCAAATCTGACCTGATGGCCCGGGGTGTAGCTATCGATCTTTTCCAGGTGGCCAAACGAGTTGGCCCGCAGCGCGAAGCCGCCGAACACAAAGATCTGTCCGGGGAGGAAGGTTTCTCCTTGGACAGCGTTACTATCGACGACGAAGGGGCCATCGAACCTTTCGTCGACGACACAGTGGAACTCTCAATCAAAGCACCAATGTCAGTGTCAAAACCGGTGGATCTCGGGTAGGGGGTCCCGAACTGTGCGTCTAATGTCGATGGTAACAGCAGACAGGGGACACGATGTTTACCTAGGTTTGGGCCCTCTCTATGGAGGTAATACCCTGCTTCCTGCTTGATTGATCTTGATGGATATGAGTATTACAAGAGTTGATCTACCACGAGATCGTGATGGCTAAACCCTAGAAGTCTAGCATGTATGACTATTGTAATGACTATCTCGCCTTTCCGTACTAAGTCCTCCGGTTTATATAGACACCGGGAGGATCTAGGGTTACACAAGGTCGGTTACAAAGGAAAAGAATCTACATGTTCGGTCGCCAAGCTTGCCTTCCATGCCAAGGAGAGTCCCATCCAGACACGGGTGCAGTCTTCGGTCTTCGTGTCTTCACAGCCCGTCAGTCTGGCCTATGGCTAACAGGCCGGAGGCCCGAGGACCCCTTAGTCCAGGACTCCCTCACCCGCCACAGCCTCCCCAGGCGACGACAATGGCTTGTGCTGCTGGCCTTATGGGAGGTGCCACCCCCACGGTGCAGTCCTCGCCATGGCAGCCAGCGCGAGCGCAGCAGAATCAAGACCCTGATGACGTCTCGATGGCCTCCTCTGACCCCCGAGGACGTCCAAGCCGACGGCGAGCCCAGAGGATACACGGAGGGGAGACGCGCACGTCGTTGTTGAGCAACGCCGCGACGACCCCCGTCGGACCGATGGGTGTGACAGCCCCGACGTCCATGAACCCGCGCTCGGTATTGGCAGGTGCCTACCTTTCGAGGTTGGGTGCCCTTCCTTTACTCTTGATCTATGGCAAGTTCGTTGGCTGTCCGTTCGCACGTTCAAGCCAGAGATACCTGAGAAGTATGATGGGAGGCTAAACCCGGCAGAGTTCCTGAGCATCTACACCATCGTTGTTCAGGCTACCGGGGGAAGAGATGAGAAGGTGTTTGCCAACTACTTCCCTTTGGCTCTCAAGTCCAATGTGAGATCTTGGCTGATGCATCTACCGGAGAACTCCATTTCGTCGTGGACTGACATGTGCCATGAGTTCATTGGCGCCTTCACCGGCGGCCATCAAGAGCCCGGCAGGCCCAGCGACTTGCAGCTTCTCCAACAGAAGGGAGAAACCCTCCGTAAGTATTTACAGAGATTCAACAAAGTTCATAGAAACATTCCGAATATCCATCCAGCACCTGTAATAGCTGCCTTCCTGTCCAATGTGTGCAACCGTCGGATTCGTTCCAAGATGAATGTGCAGTTGCCCAAGACTGTGAAGGAGCTTTACACCATGGTGGATAAGTGTGCTCGGATGGACGAGGGAAGGAAGTTGCCCGGAGAGGAAGATTGCACCAACATCGATTCAGAGGATGATGATGAGTCAACCAGTTAGAAGAAGAGCAAGAAGCGCAGTAAGAAGCGAAAGGACAAGGCAGTGATGACTGTTGAAGGATCGGGTACACCTGGTACTCGCAGGAAGGCCAAAGCTGAGGTCCCCGGCAAGGAAGCTGCCGTGTGCGCTGACTGGCGGGAGGACGCGGCTGCCGAGAAAGCTGGGAAAGGTGAGGGGCCATATTTAAGATTCATTGGACCAAAGGCCACGAGCTTCAAGAATGTTATCAGGTTGAGCAGCTCATCAAGAGACAGAGAGCAAAGTATGAAAAGCGTGACAAGGAAAAGGGTCACAATGTTGCTAGCAGAAAGGGCCGAGGCGGTGAAGTAAATCGCCCCGGCAAGCCCTTTCGGAACGAAGGCAAGCCCGCCAGAGGTCGAGCAAAGGAAGCCTGTGATGATGAGAGTGATGGAGGGGATGAAGAGGAAACCAGTGAGCAGGAGTTTCAGAAGGCCATTGACACCCTGTGCATTGACGGGGGTGCATCTTTGCACACCTCTCACCGCCAGCTCAAGCAGTGGGTGCGAGAAGTCAATGTCGTGGAACCAATGCCAGAGGCCTGGAAGCCGCTCAAATGGTCACGCACGCCCATCATCTTTGACGCAGAGGATCATCCTAGCTACACCGCAGCGGTAGGATGTTTGCCATTGCTGGTCTCTCCAACAATTCGCAGCGGAGGCCGGGTTGAATCTGATCTCCCCGGCAGTTATCAGCAAGCTTTAGATAGCGGAGGAAGAACTAGAGGTTATCGGCACGTTTCAACGAGTTAATCCCGGCAGGAGTCATCCTAAGGGAAAGATCACGTTGCCGGTAACGTTTGGGGGAGAGCTCAACTACCGGACTGAGAAGATTGTGTTTGATATGGTTGACTTCCCCCTACCGTACAATGGGATTCTTGGATGCCTAGCCCTGGCTAAATTCATGGTGGCATCCCACTATGCCTACAACACCTTGAAAATGCCTGGGCCTTTTGGAGTCATTACCATCCCATCAGATGTGAAGGATGCAATCATTTGCGTGGATAAGATGTACAGGGATGCGGTCGCGGCAAAGGCAGCGACAATAGTAGTTCCCGCCAAGGAAAGTAAGGGAAATAAGAAAGGTTGTAGGGACTCCGACAGAGATTCCGGGAAGTGTGCCCCCACCGAGTGGACGACACCCGTTGATGACTTGCCAGAGAGTTCCAACAGCAAGAGATCCAAGGTCGCTGCACCCCGAGTAAAGAAGGTCCCGACAGGGCTGGCTGGCGTTGATGGCACTTTCACTATCAGCGCCACCCTCGATGACAAATAGGAAAGCGCGCTCGTTGCCTTCCTACGAGCGAATGTCGATGTGTTTGCCTGCAACCATCTGATATCCCTGGTGTTCCCAGGGAGGTAATCGAGCACCACCTTGTTGTCTGCCCACATGCCCGACCTGTCAAGGAGAAAGCCCAGAAGCAGGCCTTGGAGAGGCAGCAGTTCATTGCAGAAGAGAATAAGAAACTTGAAGCAGCTGGTTTGGTCAGAGGAGTGTTACACCCCACGTGGTTGGCAAATCCAGTGGTGCTCCGGAAGGCTAACGGGAACTGGTGGCTTTGCATAGATTTCACAGATCTCAACAAAGCTTGCCCGAGTGACCCGTTTCCCTTGCCGCGTATCGATCAGATTGTGGATTCCACTTCAGGTTGTGATTTTCTCTCCTTTCTGGATGCATATTCTGGGTACCATCAGATCTTCATGTCCAAAGAAGATGAAGAGAAGACGTCGTCCATCACTCCATGTGGCACGTACTGTTTGTCCGCATGCCGTTCGGATTAAAGAGTGCCGGGTCCACTTTTGCAAAGGCAGTCCAGATTGGTTTTGAGCCACAACTGCACAGAAACATAGAGGCGTATATGGATGATATTGTGGTCAAGACCAAGGATAGAGCCACCCTTATTCAGGATTTAGAGGAGACATTTGCTAATCTGCGTAAGATCAACTTGAAGCTCAACCCAGAGAAGTGTGTGTTTGGCGTTCCCTCCGGCAAGCTGCTTGGGTTCTTTGTGTCCCATCGGGGGATCGAAGCCAACCCCGATAGGATCAAAGCAATCGAGCAGATCCAAGCACCAAGGATAGTCAAGGATGTGAGGCATCTGACAGGGTGCGTTGCCACGCTAAGCAGATTCATCTCCAAGTCTGTCGAGCGCGCCCTGCCGTTCTTCAAAATCTTGAAGAAGGCAGGACCCATGAAGTGGACTCCAGAAGCAGATGCAGCTTTGCAAGAGTTGAAGACCTACTTGTCCTCTGTGCCTACCCTGGTTGCTCCCAAACCACAAGAACCGTTGTTGCTGTACTTAGCGGCAACCAACCAAGTGGTCAGTGCAGCCTTGGTGGCGCAACGGGAAGTCGACGAGGCAGAAGTGAGCAAGAACCGGTAGAGTCAGAAAAAGATTGAGACAACGATAAGCACGGCAGCGAGAGCAACCCCAAGGACACGACAAGGAAGAAAGTGGTGCAGCGCCCAGTATACTTTGTTAGCTCCTTGTTACAGGGGGCTAGATCGAGGTATTCTGGCGTGCAAAGTTGATATTTGGTCTCATCATGGCCTCGAGGAAACTGCGCCACTACTTTCAAGCCCATGAGATCACGGATGTCACTCGTTTCCCATTGCAAAGGATACTCCGAAACCCTGAGGCTACCGGCAGAATAGTGGAGTGGGCTTTGGAGTTATCCAGCTTTGGCTTGAAGTTTGAGAGTACATCAACAATCCAGAGCAGGGCATTGGCAGAGTTTATTGCATAATGGACGCCAACCCCTGATGAGGAAGTGCTAGAGACAGTTATCCCCGGCAAGGAATCACCCCAAGAATGGATTTTGTATTTTGATGCTGCCTTTTCCCTGCAAGGTGCAGGGGCTGGCGTGCTTCTTGTCGCCTCTTCCAAGGAGCACTTGAAGTATGTCGTCCAGATGCATTTTGCCCAGGAAGAGGCAACCAACAATACAACAGAGTATGAAGGGCTCCTTGCCGGGCTCATGATTGCAGTAGAGTTGGGAATTAAGAAGTTGATCGTTCGAGGAGATTCATAGCTTGTGTTGAGACAAGTCTACAAGGATTACCAAATTCCATTGATGGAGGCATATGCCGAGGAAGTGAGGAGATTGGAGGAGCACTTTGACGGATTGCCAACAAAGCACGTACCCCGTGCGAAAAACAACATAGCTGATCATCTGTTAAAGTGTGCTACGCAGAAGCTTCCTGTGGAACTAGGGACTTTTGTTATCCATCATCACTACAAAAAAAAGACACATCCATGACATTTTGGGCCGAACGAAAAAAAATTCTGTCATACTTATGACACTTCTATGACGATAATTGTGACAAAACACGGTATCATCATAGATGTGGTGGGGTCCTACTTCTATGACAAAAAATCTTGACAGAAAATGGGCTTTTCGCCATGGGCGGGCTGGAGACGCAGCTGCATGACATTCTTTGGGCGGTCCATGACGGAAAAAACCGTGGTAGAAGCGAGGGCGCAGAAAATATCGGGGAGTCCCCGGTTATGGTGGGTGGTCGGGGGCCGAGCGATGCGCGTTTCTCTCGTACGTACGCGCGTGTGTGCGAGGCGTTGGGCTCTAACGGAACCCGAGCGAGGCGTTGGGCTCTAACTGAACCCGAGCGATTACACTGCAGGCTACGCGTTACTGAACCCGAGCGATCGATCGATGGCTGTTAACTGAACCCGATCGAGCGATTCCTTCGCTACTGCTGCTAACTGAAGCCGATCGATGCTGCCTCTGGATGAACAGTGAGCGTTGCTGGGGGGGTTGGATGAA
The DNA here is from genome assembly GCF_018294505.1 of Triticum aestivum. Lineage (NCBI taxonomy): Eukaryota > Viridiplantae > Streptophyta > Magnoliopsida > Poales > Poaceae > Triticum > Triticum aestivum. The sequence continues at coordinate 99,700,121 of NC_057802.1, forward strand.
CAGTTCCCGGTGGGGGTGGATGAACAGGACCCCGTGGCGTTGCCTCTGGATGAACAGTGAGTGTTGCTGGGGGGTTTGGATGAACAGTTCCTGGTGCTGGTGGATGAACAGGACCCCAATTGTTCGAGCCGGTTGGGGCTGGATGAACAGGACCCCGTGGAGGGCAGGATGAATAGGACCACCCTGTGGAGGGCAGGATGAACAGTAGACGGTGGAGGGCAGGATGAACAGTAGCCCGTGGAGGGGTGGTTGAACAGGAGCCCGTGGAGGGTGGTTGAACAGTAGCCGGTGGAGTAGCGCGCGTGGAGGCTGGATGAACAGGAGCCCGTGGATGAACAGTCGCAGGTGGAGGCAGGAGGAGGTCGACGGTGGATGAACAGTAGCCCGTGGAGGCTGGAGGGGGATCGACGGTGGAGATAAAAAGTATCCCGTGGAGTCCTGTTTTGCGGTACGCCACACCCCTCCTGATGAATAGGACCCCCGTTTCGACCTTAGCGCTCCAACACAAGTCCGTTTCCTCCGCTTTGCGGTACGCCACACCCCTCCCGATCAACAGGATCCCTGTTTCGACCGTAGGAGGTCCGTTTCCTCTGTTTTGCGGTACGCTAGACCCCTCCCGATGAAGAGGATCCCATTTCAAATGTGGCCGGTCGAACACAAGGTCGTTTCCTCCGTTCTGCGATACGCCAGGCCTCTTCCATCGGCTGTTTCGTCCAAGCCCTCCCGATGAACACGAAGACGCATTCCGTTCCGACCTAGCCGGTTGGCTCGCCATGAACACGACGACGACGTTGTTTCTCCGTTGCGACGCAGCCATGTACACGAGCCCTGGCCGTACGTATGCGCGAGTAGGCATTCGAGACCCTCCCCGTAGGTACGTACATGGCCGTATTTTCTTTCTTGCGCACTGGCCGCTGTACGTACGTGTACATGCTACGTGCGCGCCTCTACTACGACACGTGCGTGCCTCTACATCGACCAGTATGTACGTACACATTCGCAACCAGAATGACAATGCTACATACGCTTAGACCAGGTGGGTCCCAACTCTTCAGGCACTTCCTTGCCTACGAAGATGTAGCTGGTGGGTCCCAGCAGTCAGGGGGGCGAATCGTTTTTTTAGCCCGGACGCACTTCCTTGGGTGCGAAGATGTAGCTGGTGGGTCCCAGCAGTCAGGGGGGAATGTTTTTTCATGAAATACGGTGGCCCGTCCGGTGGATCCCTGCTCTCAGGTGGAGGAATAATTATTTTGCACGTAATAAGGAGGCACTTCCTTGCTGCGGCCGTGGACCCAGCTGTCAGCCTCTCCACGTACAGTCCACGTCCGATGGACGCCTTCCCTTGACCACGTTGACCACGCCGCGCCGAGAGCACCAGGGCGATGGACGATGGCGAGGCCTAGGAAGGGGACGACGCGGAGCCGGGGAAGACGCGGCAGTGGAAGCCCGCGCGGAGAGGAGTACGAGTGTTCACTGGTTCGGCTGCGGTGTGAGGCTGCCGTCGCTGCAGGGCCTGGCTAGCGGTGGGAATAGTTGGGGGCGGTGAGGCCTCCGCGGCAGCACAGCCGGCCATGGGAGGCAGGAGCATGCGGGCACGACCGGCGCTGCATTGGGCGTCTGGAGCAAGAAGACCAGAGGTTGAAGAAGCACTAAGGCCGTTTGATGGACATCGTACGGTCACTGGAGCTAGAATCGTTCATATTGACTAAGTTGACAAAGCCCTCCGTCCCTGTCAACTTAGTAGGCCGACAAGTCAGCCTCCCACTGTGGTGGGTCCCAGCTGGCAGGGGGGTATTCATTTTTTTGTGCGCAATAAGGAGGCACTTCCTTGCGTGCGAAGATATAGTTGGTGGGTCCGACGTGTCAGCGGAGGGAATGTTTTTTTTGTGAAATACAGAGGCCCTTCCAGCAGGTCCCAGATGTCAGGTGAAGGAATCATTATTTTGCGCGTAATAAGGAGGCATTTCCTTGTGTGCGGCCGTGGACCCAGCTGCCAGCCTCTCCGCGTACAGTCCACTTCCGATGGATGTCGTTCGTTGACCACGTTGACCACACCGCGCCGAGAGCACCAGGGCGGTAGACGACGGCGAGGGCAATGAAGGGAACGACACGGAGTCGGGGAAGACACGACAGTGGCCACCCACGCGGCGGAGAGTACGAGGGTTGACTGGTTCGGCTGCCGTTGCCGGAAAATAACAGGAGGTGTGGGTGAGTAGAGGGATAGATAGGCTAGAGATGCGAGTATATGTTGGGGCCGTGGGGCCTGCCCGGCAGCACAGCCGGCCATGGGAGGCGGGAGCAGGCGGTTCCGACGGCGCTGGTTTGGGCGGCTGTGGCAGGAAGATCAGAGACTGAAGAAGCACGATTGCCGTTAGATTGACATCTAACGGTCTCACGCTGGTAGAGTCGATTGTTGACTAACTTTGTTTTTTTGATAAACCTTGTGTACGCATGAACTTAGTAGGCCCACGAGTCAGCCTCCAAATCTGTGGCAGACAACATTGAGCCCATTTGCTATTTTTTAATAATTTGCAGCCCATTTGCTAATCCTTAAGTAATTTATTACAACCCATTTTCTGCCGAGGACCACGGTCAAAAAGTTCAACCTTATTTTGCATATTTCGGTGGAGTCCGAACTTTTGTAATCCCAAAATGATAAACATTTTTTTAAGAACGTATTGATTTGCCAAAAAAATCGTTTTGTTTTTGTAAGCAAATAAGACGTGGGACAATTGAGTTGGTTAAAGGGAAAACCAGTGGTAAAAAATATCAGCGCTGGGAGGGAAAACAACAACAAAAATAAGGATGTAAATATGAAAAGTGAATTTTGATGTATTTTCAATATAATGATATGTGTATATGAACTAGTAAAACTATGGGTAGAGATTAGAAAACGGATGTAGGACATGCGTTTCAAGAGGAAAATTGAAATGGGCTGTGTGTTTGATTCAGTAAAAAAAGTGCCTGCGGATGTTGTAAGACAAAATATAACTAACGCTGGCCAGAGGCCAGTAGATACCTGCTGGATCTTTGTGCCCCGTTGTCGTCATGGGCTGGGCCTGTTAAAAACAAAACCAAGCCTGGGCAGTCTACAACCCAGTTGAAACTTGATCGACCTGAAAAAACACTATACGTGCTCAATAAACGAGAGAATTCTGCAAGTACAGACTGATAACTGGGATGCAGCAGGGATATTGTTTTTTCATCATGATAATAAGAGCATGTACTTGTTTCAAAAAATTTGGAGAACTGGGAATTCGAATGGCAGGTGCTTATGCTACCCATCAAATAGAAATCAGGTGCCTGAAAATTCGTTTCGAAACAAATGAATCAGCTTTATATCCACGTCGACCCTCGGCATGATGGTTGGAAGCAAATGCCAAGTTCATACCAAAAGATCGTTAACAACAATACCAACTTGCGGACGACAAGGTAGTACAAGTACCAATACCAAACTAACTTATAATCTTTTTACTCCTGTCCCTAGTGTTCGTCTGGTAGAAAATCTTGCAGAGGACCAGATCCCGCTCCTTCTCTTGCTCCAGGTCCTCGAGGTAGTACTGGTGCATCACCCAGTTGGTCCTCTGCTGGTCGAAGTTCTTGTTAGTGTGCAGCACCAGAACCTTTTTGCTGCCCGTCTGCCAGCCGTTGACCATCACCGGCAAGGTATTGCCGGTGTTGTGCCACATCGCGTGCATGCCGCACTCCAACTGTATCTTGCGACGCGTCCACGTGCCCCTTTTGAATGCCCTGGAATTGCGCTGGAAGAAATGCTTGCTTAGGCCACTCACTGTGATACCTGCAGTATCGTCGAATACATGTTTTAGTGTACACAGTTGGCATTTTCATAACATCTTTGGCATGTTGCAGTCACTTGTTTCACTTTTTATTAACTGTCAAATTGTAATTGCTTCACCAGGTCTGCGTCTAAAAAGAAAAATAGAGCTATAAACAAAGGAATATGTTTGTGCAAGTAGACAGCCGATCGGTGTCTTACCTGGAAATTTCTTAAGATGGGTGTAGCATATGCCGTGCTCACTGTCGATGGTTGGTATGAACAAATCAATGAGAGGGTGAGATCTCGCGCTGTCAGCACTCACTTTGGCCTGAAGGTGCTCGACCAGCTCCTAATCCGTGGGATCGAACTTGATGCCAGTCGGCAGCACCGGCCAATCCTTCTTCGACTTGCATGGGTTAATTCCAGTTATATGGTACTCAATGTATGATCAATCGACTGTTTTAAGTGAATGATGAAAGATTTCGACAGATAAGTGGTACTCCAAATCTCAAGTCCAGAATACCCGAACACGCCGCCGGGATTCTTGTGTCACCTCACGCGCAGCGTGTTGTCACGTCAATTCAATGTGTGGACATGATGAATAATTTGACCGACGTATACTAGTATTGCTACTGTACTACTTACTTGTCGTATTTAGTGTCACATTTTAACCATAGGTTTAATTAACAAGTACGCACTTGAAGCCTAAGTGATATATATATATACTGCACAACATCTCCATCATCATTATCAGTACATCCTGCGCAGGTGAGTTAGGATGCACTTGATCCCAGAAAGGTATCTATCCTTCAAACCAGAGGAGTGCTTCAAACTAACAACAGTACATAATATCCAACAAAAGGGGGTCGTGCTACAGCAGCAGAATACATGGCTCAGTCTACATATCAGTACGAATCAAGTTGTGCACATTTGCTGTTGGCATGAACCAAATCGCCGCATGTCGGGTTTGCAAAAGCCATCCATCGCATGGAAGCTTGATGCCTTTCACACACTGAAGATTATCTCGCAACAAGCTGTGTCGACGAATCTCTGGATATGGTGATTCATTAAACCCATGGTACGATGTGTAAACATAGTCCCCCCTGGCGAATGGAAATTGCATAGCACGGTAATCATCACCGATGATATGATCGACGATTGGTTGGATGATCAGATAATTGAGCCCGAGGAACATGGAGTGGTTGCCGAGGTTGTAAACCCGCCTCCAGTTGAATATGCCTGGCCCAACGGAGCTGGGATCTTTCTCGAACACGAAGCAGCCATAGCCATCAATGTCATGAACGCCCCAGGCATTGTACTGCATGTGGTTTTATCAAATGGTTTGGTCAATTTGGTACGTGCAAATGAGTATCAAATGACCACCGTCAGCTGAACGAGCGTTAAACCACCACCCATCAGCTGGTATGATTCCAGGTCCTGGAATCATGAAGGCCAGTGCATTTGCGTCTGCTGCAACAATTCAAATTGGTGACCAAAAGGACAAAAATAAACAATCATGTTCAGAGTATGTGTGGAATTAAGATTATTATAATAGTGATACATATCATATACAGAGAACTGCAATGCCGTGGTCATAATCATACCCCAAGTTTAAAAAAAAAGCCAATGGCTTTCATATTCTAGCAATATATCATGGTTCAAACATCATGTAACAATGAGAGGAAAACAGATATGACAGGGCCTACTCATATTCTACCATAGCACTTACTACAGTTATCATATCAACTCTAAGCAATAACATGTGTTGTTATAAGAATCCTGGAAATGAGAGTAACATATAGCAATCATGAGGTTATACTCATAATATCTATTCTAACAATCATTAGATACCAATTGTTCTCATATCAACTCTAACAATAACATGTGTGGTCATAAAAATCTAGGAAATGAGAGGAACATATAGCAATGATGTGGTTATAGACATACTATATATTCTAAATTTGTAACAATGAACAGGCAGTCGTATTCTTAAGGTAAAGATGAGATGAGATAGAACAATTACACGATGATAGATTCCACCAGTATAGGCAGCCAATATGTGCGTCGACTGCGTAAACGATGCCATCGTGCACTATAGCATCAGACAGAAGTGTTGGGTGAAGAGGATCGACGATGAGCCATAACCATGTATGGCGACCGGATTCCAGATAGACTAATCCCATGTTGAACACGACAATGAGCTTGTAATCCATGTAGTCTTCTGATGGTGTGGGCACTACGCAGATTACAACCTTCAGCAAACAGAGGTCGAGCCAAAAGCTCGACGCGTCTCGTGCGTAGTAGGTAGGAGTGTCCGGCGTGCCGCGAGGCTCGATGGTGGCGGTATCCAAAGATGGAAGGGTGATCTCTCGTTGGGTGTAGATATCCATGAGACGCCACGGACTACCGGATTGGTGGATGAGGATGATCCAGTTGGCCTTCATGCCCGCCCAGTAGTGGCCGCGCATGAAGGGCAGGTGGACGGGTAGTGGTAGCATGTCGAGGGGCACCACGACAACCTCCGTAGGATCGTCAAGTCGGTGTCTGGGCCACCTGCGAGGATCGGGCATCAGCAAGCAGGGTGTCTTGAAAAGAGCCGGCCGGTTGCGGACAAGTAGACGGTACAAAGACATCGAGCATGCGGCTAGACGGACGGTGCTGAGTAGGTCCATACGTTTACAGATCTGCTCCAAGATAACATCGGGGAGGGAATTCCAATCGCACCTCTGCGTGTCAGTCGGTTCTGCCATTGGGGTTTTCAGTGCCTGCGAGCCAGCGGGGAAGTGGATTCGGGCGGGCGAGCGAAGAAGCTTCTCCTCGTGTGACCGAGCAGTGAGCGGGGGGATATGGTACGTGCGAGCTACCAAGGAAGATAGCGCGGGCGGGCGAGCAGTGAGCGGGGGGGAATGGTGTGCGGCCGACGATGGGGAAGAGAGGAGGAGGAAGAAGAGAGGAGGAAGAAGAGTGGAAGACGGGGAAGAAAGTGCATTAAATCTCAATTCTACTACTACTACTACCAGGATATACCGTCCTTCGGATTGTAAATAGTTACACTGATGACATGTGGGTCTACCACAAGAGGGCCCATATGCCAGTTAATGGAGGACAGAAGTGTGCTCTACTGGCAAACATGATGGCAGTACTGGGTAAGGCTGATTTAGTAACACCAACACGCTGGTTCAGCTTATTAATTAAGTGTCCCATCTGCTGTAGCGTGTATTGTCACTTCACTGCGAAGCGTGTATTGTCCCATCTGCTGCAGGGTGTATGGATCGCGAAGACTTCCTTTCTACATTATCCCTATGCCTATACGCTCAATTCACTCATTTTGCTCCGTACGCAGTCACTTGTTGAAATCTCTAGAAAGACAAATACTCTGTATTTGGGAACAAAGGGAGGATTTTACTCCATATTTGGGAACAGAGGGAGGATTTTACTCCATATTTGGGAACAGAGGGAGTATCACCATATAGAGGGAACATAGGAAGATTGAAATATGAACATGTCAATGCGAGGGAGTAAGCCCCATGCATGCATGCATGCAACATGCAACACTCACACGTACACAAGGACGCACGCAACACTCACACACCCATGCGGCACACAGCACACGACGCAACACACACGCTCACGCTCAAGTGCTCGACCTACTCCCTACGTCCGTGAAAGACTGTACATTTAGATATTTACACATTGACCAGGGCATAATTAACGCCCAAAAGTTATGTGTGCATGTGACCATTGAGAGAAGAAGATTAAATGAAGGTCGTTGCATGCTGTAATTAAGGATAGACATGTAGCCTATACCTAGAGCACAAGTTGGTGCATTAGTCAATCAATATGGATTTAGATTAAAGGCTAAATGCATTGGAAGTGTAGATTTAGTACACTCTTTGTTTTTTAGCTGATTTCTTTGCTCTGCCAACTGACAGGTGGGACACAGAAACCAGGTGACAATTTAACCAGTCAACAAAGTGCCACGTCGACTATGTGGCCGGTCAGTAGGGTGCAATACGGTGCTCTACGATGAGCTAGTGATCGTATAATCACCGCAAAACTATATATAGTGACCGTAAAGAGCGTATTGTTACATACGTTGACCGCCAGTGTATTTTTCTCGTTTTAAATTAAGCCATATTAACCGGAAAGGATGCAGTATGGACTAGTACTAGTATTGCTTTGATGTGTCCCGTCAACTCGCCGAACGAGGAGAAGGTTGCTTACTACGCCTCTCCCTCGCCCAAACGCGTGGTGGTTCACAGGACGAGGGGAGGGTTTTGACTACAGCGCGCCCTCTCCCTCTCCCTCTCCCTCGCCCTCGCGGTGGACGTGCAATAGTTCAATCGGTGTCAGATTGCCAGAAGCATAATGTGTACTGTAGTATCATCATTGTTGGACCTTCCGAAGAGGCGAAGAGCCAAGTGCAAGGTTCACACGAGTACGAACTGTTGAACCCCCCGAAGAGGCAAAGAGCCAAAGCAAGGTTTTATAGGAGTTTTCGTCCTAGTAGGAGTGTACTACAACTATAGCGAATGATGCTACTGTATGATGCCGCCACGTCACGTATATCCAAAGCTGTGCCACCTTTTTTTCTCAAAGAGCGTGTTGGAGCCCGTGCAACAGCCACACAAGTTGCACATACACATAACACATTTACTAGTAATAAATTCTAAAGGACAAATGCCAGTATGCCACACAAGTTCATATCCAATTCATGTGATAAATTTGTGCACGGCTAGTCTACATATATTCACAGCGCTACCGTTCACAATTTTCCGTACTCCACTTACACGTTATAGATGGGCTACATGTCCTCCTCCAGGTTCCAGTCCCAGGTGTTCTTCATGGATGGCACGATCCATAGCGGTGGGCAACCGGAATCATTGTCGCAGCTTTCTAGTCCGGTTCCACACGATGGAGACTCATCCAAGCTGAAGCGGCATAAAATCAGGGATAGCATGTCCCAGCACATCGTTCATCCGGCGGTGCGCACGGAAGACACAACCATGTTTCATGAACGGTAGGCCTTCCGTGTCGTGCACGGAAGGTGGCATCCGCTTCACAATGGGGTAGCTGTCCCCAATGAAAAGCGAGTACTCTCCAAGAGTGTTCCTCGGCACCCACGTAGCATCACGGGGTCGAACTCGGTGCCGTTCATCTGGTACACACGACATCTCATATCTGGACACATGGTGACATACATAGTCAAGGTCCATGCATAATAATGTTGTGCTCAAATATGGCGGTCAGTAATACTGTGCAGCAAATAGTACTACTCCGGTATAGAGGAAGTAAAATAACCGGCTTATTATATATAGCCATTGTTGGCTACATGGATGAGATAGTAAGACATGGAAAAACAAAAATGGTGGTAGCTAGTGGGTTCATGTCTTCAAGGGCCTAGTACGTAAGTAGAGTACTAGTACAAAAATGAAAGAGAAGGCGAGAGGGTTATAAAATGGAATACCTGGGTAGATGGTGACGGTCCGATCATGGTAGATTGTGTGACCATGTTGCACATCAGTGGTAATGGGTAACGACTGCTAAGATAGTTGATCCCAATATGCCAATGTTAGCTACAAGGTTCCAGGTTAGACCGAATCGCGAATGCAAATGCACATCCAGGATCGGCGATCTTATTTTGATCGTGGGATGACTGGTCCCTGCAAAATAATGGAGTACCGTTAGGGATGAAAATGATGGTTTGTGCATTCCGTTTGTAATCTCCCGTACCGTAGGACGGCAACCAGATGAAACAAGTCCCCTGGCTTGTCACCGCGAAGATGCGGCCTAGATGGCGCATGACGTCTTCGAACGTGTAGGGGTACAAATCTGCCACCGCCAACATGCGCCAGCCTCTGCCGTTACTGCCTCTTGCATTGATGGCAATCCTTATGTTGAACACCATGATGAGATAGTAATCATCGTAGCCGCGTCACTTTGTCGGCGGGTCCGCAATTGCTATCTTCATCAATCTCATGTAGGCATCATCATACGTATTCAAGCCCAGCTAGTCCGGAAGGCCGATCCCAATGGTGGAGAAGGGGTCTACCGGAACGGCCGCACTGCTGTGGATGTTGTGCAAAATGATGTGGTATCCGGCCGGAGGTATGCAAGCCAATCTTTGTTGGCACCGACCCAGACCTATATATAAGACGGTGGGCAGCGGAGAAATTACGGGATGGAAATGGAATAACTAAGTACTACCTGATCAAACTCCATTACTGACCTGCTCATCGGACAAAATCCGACTGCTTCTCAACATCGGCAACTCTAGCGGAGTCAATGTGCAACCATGGCTAGGGAGCGGTGGACTGTTCGAAGGATTGTCCCATAGAAGAACTTTCTCCTCGAGGACACATGGAAGACCAACCAGCATGGCCTTTTCCCAAGCCATTTTAAGCACCGTCTTGAAATAGTTGGTGCAGGAAGCACCGAGTCTTGCGGCGGCGAGGACGTCGGAGCGGCGTGCGATTTCTCCGAGAGGATCGTCGTCCAAGGTCTCCCAGCCCCGACGAGGAGGAGAACCACCTAGCGAATCCATGGGAGCAGCGAGAAACTGCCTTCTCTTCGGGGGGAGGGGAACTGGCGAGGAGGAGATAAGAGCATAGTAACCGCAGGGCCTCGTCCCTTCCAACTGTAGATCGTTCCTTCCAACTGTAGCGAAGGGGTGAGGCTATTATTTACTACTAGTAATAGCATTGTGGGACGTTATGGGATTGCATTATACTGTAAATAATAGAACTAGTAAGAAATTTTTGGCACTAGCTAGTAGTTTTTGGCATGGATTAAGAAATTTTGGGTATGTTTTTGCTATTTTTTGTACACGCCAACTAGTGTCAAAAAACATCTTACATTATGTGACGGAGGAGTACGTACTCGTACTGTAGCAGTACTAGTACTAGTTTCTCAACTAGTAATGCGAGGGTACTACTAGTGCTATGTACTGTACTTCTAGTATAGTGCACCAGTTTTGAACTCTTGAATCTCAAGGCCAAGGAGCTACAGTTGGAAGTGGAGGGTACTACTGTTCTCTAGAACCATCACTGTACTATCAATGCAGGGAAAGTACACCTGCGTAGTGGCCTAGTGGGTACTCTCGGTGCTATATTCAGCCGCTCCTCTCACGTAGCTGGCCTACTCAGCCGCTCCTCACACGCACACACTAGCAGCCTGTTTATCAGCGACGGTTACTGCGGGGGCAGAACATTTGAGTTATTTGATATAGCCTGACTAGGCTTTTCGCTTCCATTTGTGGAGGTGTAATGGATCTCGTCGAACTTTGTTAGTAGTTCCTTCTTTATGAATGAGATGAAGCTAAGCTTTTGCCTCCGTTTAAAAAAACACGTCAAGAGGAATTTCTTTTATAGTAGAGCCGATAATGGAGTGAAGTCCATGCGTGCAACGCCACAAGCTACAGAGTAGTAGTAGAACACTTTACGTACAGAGCCATATTGCACAGTTCCCAATGCCATGCCAGGCTTTTCTGGCTCCTCGGGCTTAATTGGGTGGCGCTACTTTAAATATGCTACTACTAGCTGATGAGGAAGCTGCAAGCGAGGTGCGGCTAGGGCGAGCACGCGAGCCACGAGATGCTGGGAAGGAAAACCCATTCACGTGGCTAGGGTATCCAGTGCACCTAGATTGTGGTGCCGCACGTCTGTTTGACTTCAAAACTCAAACTACCCGTGTAAAATATTGGCTCGCAGCTAAGTTACTATTTAAAAAAAAGGCCGTCGTGCGTTCGGCCGGGATCGAACCTACAAAACGAGGTATACACTCCCACGACCACTAGTAGTACTCATTGGAGTACAACGCAACCTAGAATCGCCTTTTGTCGCTAGTAGTACATTGTTCCTTACAAGAAACCCCTAATAATGCAAGATACCACTAATAAAGCCAAGAAACTACTACCACTTGCATACGTGGCAGACTTAAGATAAGACTACCTTATCAACCATTGCACATGCTCTTACCAACCAGCCCTACCAAGAAACGACTACTCTACAAAGTGCCGTTATAGGCACGTTTCAACCCATGGCCCTGTTTGGATACATTTGTTGTCAATCTAACCCTGCCATCCAAACACCACTTTGGTTAGAGTTAGTTCAGGGTTAGAATCTAACCTCTGACTTAGAGTATCCAAACAGGGCCCTTGTCACCCATTAAGTCAACGCCTTCTATTCGACCAGGCGTTATGACTTGTGGGACCTACATGTCAGTCTGCACAAAGATCCCCGAGTGACCTCCTACCTCCGGCCCGTCCACCTAGTCATCCTCGGCCATGGGCCGCAGCTACCGCCGCCGGCAGAAGGCGAGGTCATAACCGCCGGCGGTGCGGAGCCCATCTTGCGGCAGCCGGATGCCAGCTCCGTCCGGCGCACGCGGCCGCTAGCTAGCCAAGATAGCTCCGTCCAGCTGCATGTCTGCAAGGTTTGCTAGCTAGATTGGCACGGCGGCGCGGTGGCTTGCTCGCGCGCGCCGCGCTAAGGCCAGCCATCTGGCTCGAGCGAAGGCCAGCGCGGCGGCTTGCTCGCTCGTGAGTCACGCTCGGGCCAGCCGTCCAACCCGTGCGGGCGCCAGCGCGGCGTCCGGCCCGTCCGGCGGAGCGGCGGCCAACTCGCTCATCACCGGCGCCACCGACGAACACGCATCAGCACTGTTTGAAGTAATGTTCAAGAAAAATAATGATTTGAGGGGGAATAACATGATAGAAGGTCAGATGTGGGCCCCTCATGTCAATGGTCAAATAAAATGTGTTGGTTTAAGCTGCCTCGTCAGCACGGACGTGTGGGCCAACCCTGTCATAAATGGGTTTAAACTAACGTAATCGGTAGGTAGTAGTTTTGGGCATGGATTAAGAAATTTTGGGTATGTTTTTGCTTTTTTTGTACAATAGATTCTTCCTAGGGCTGGTTGAAAGTGGTAGTTTTTTGTTAAATACTCTACATATTGTAAGTAGGAGCAAAAGTTAAGCTTTCGAACCCAATAATCAAGGCTAGTTACATAGTGCATATGGGTACATGATTGAAAGTAAATATCAAGCATGAGTTACTAATATCTTGATGGAAAACTCGAAACTATGGAATACTAGGGAAAAAAATTTGCATGGTTGGAAATACTAGCAATGTTCATGTGCGTTGCAACGAATCATAATTAGAATAATACTTATTCACAAACTTGATACAAAACACTCTAATTTTGATATACATATATCACTAGAGATATATTATGTTTCAATTAGAATATATTCCTTGGGCTGTTTTGGTGAGGTCGGGGAGGCATGTGGTTGGTTTTAAGATACTAATTATGGGTTTTTCTGCAAATTGGTAGACAAGTGGGATGTTTGTGAGAAAAGGCAACAACTTACATAACAGTCGTTAGATGTAGATCTAATGGTCACAAACGACGGATGGCAGACACGCCATCATCACCAACTTAGTCTTCTGTAGGAGTACTAGCAAGATCCATGCATTGCACGAAACATCAAGATGCATTTTTTTTTTATAAAAACACTCATTGTGATTGACCCATGCGGGAGTAATCCCATGTGTAAAAACTAATGATATCTCGAGAAATAGGAGATAAGGTGAAGAGGAGTGGGGCGTGGTGGTGATCGGTGGTCGGACTGAGCGGAGGCATGGGGATTGATGACGCTGGCAGCAGCCACCAGGCCAGTTTGTTCCAGAAGCTTCCTTGCTCAACAATGAGGTTGTTGGAGATAAGGATGAACGAGGGAAGGCCTTGTCTGCAAATGTGGAGATGGGTGCGGGTATCTTTTAGTTTAATTTCCATCAGTCAGGTATAGATCGGACGGTCTATATTGCTAGATGGCACGCGTACCATCATCACCAACTCGGTTTTTTATAAGAGAAAAAATGTAAGTATGGAGATACAAGCGTATTATCGATATATGTTTCCGTAAACTAGCATCTACATTCTATTCAACGCCTCAGCAGGTGAGGCCTTAGCACAATGACTTCTCGACTGTGTAAAACAAAGGTTTTCCCGTTGCCGATAAGGAGGGGGTGACGGCGGCGCGCTTTTTGGCTTGCTCTAGTCCTAGTAGTCATACTAGGTGGTCTAAGCACGTGTAGATTTATTCTTTTTCACGTCTCGTGTTCGCCATACTGCCACGGCTGTTGATGAATAGACGGTAAGTTATTCATGGGGGAACCCTTGTTGAGCGTGTTTGCGAGAGAGAGAGACAGTGTGCGTGTGTGATATGTCTAGAGACTGAGGCAATGATAACAGATTCTTTGTGTCTATGTGTGTGGAGGATAGAGAGAGACATGTACATGGGGCTTTGTGTTGACGTGGAGACACATATACATAATTAGAGAGTGAGTGTGCGAGATACACATGCGGACATGGGGAGAGATGAGGATCTAGATTAATGGGTGTTTGTGCGTGTCTGTGTGTTTGTGCGCGCATTTGTGTGTGAGAGGGAGTGTGTGTATGTGGAGTAGAGAGAGCACTAATGATGTAAACCTAGTATAAGGGAAGGGGGAATGGTGTGACATGTGTAGTAGCGGGATAGCATGGGTGCGGGCGGGGGGAGCAGACTATTTGGAAGAGACATCGATTGTGTGTGGGAGAGGGGTGTGAGAGCGAGAGAGAGAGAGCTAGCGACGGAGAGAGAGAGAGAGAGGAAGAGAGGGGGCGTTTGTGTCCATAAATGACGTATAGATAGGGAGACAATGTTGATGTTGTTTGAAATTGGCCTATGTACGGAGACGCAAGGGAAGCGAGTCATCGTGTGTGTGATAGGGACTTCATGAGAGATCTAGAATAGATGGTGTGGAGAACAATGTGCGAGATTGAGAACGATGATACATTAGGGAGCTATGGAAAGAGTCACGACATATATGTATACACGGAGGAGCTGGGGCGGGTCCGCATGTGGGAGAGATAGAAAGAGGAGAGTGGTGCACAAGGAGACAAAGTGTGCTTGTTTTGCAGTGGGGGTGGTGTGTGAGGTGAGTGTGCAAGAAGCACATAACTAGGGAGATAGACGTTTGGGGCGATGTTTTGTGTGTATGGGAAAGATACACTCTACATAGTGCGTGTGCTTGGGAAACAGAGATGCCGGGAGACCTAGCAAGAGAGTGGGGGAAGAGATGTGTGCATGCCCAGGAGATAAAGTGATGGAGACCTATATTGGGGTCCGGACTTTAGAAGAGAGAGGGGTGTTAATGTGCTCGTGTGTTTGTATTTGGGGAAGAGAACGACTTCTGTGTGTGTGGGGGGGGGGTGGGCGGCGAGGGGGGGATTGCTTCAGATAAAGAGTGAGGTGTCTATATTTGAGGGACTTTAGCGTAATTGAGATATACATGGTCAATAGTGTGTGCACTCAAGGTTGATCAATTTGTTTCACAGTTTGACTATGAGATAACGATACTTTTGAACATGAGTGATATACTTTGATGTACCAGAATTACAAACCTAAGATTGGAATTTTGGAATTCGACTCCATCATTAGCTTTTGTAATTCATTTAAACAGAGGTACATTTTTAAGCCGGGATTTCGTGATTTCAAATTCATATATCAAACCTAGAGATATACACATACGGGCATGTTCAAACTTTATAATCATCCACTTTATTCATAAACATACACATTTTTGCTTTTCTCATCATATTTAGGATAAACACATTTGGAATTTCATTTGAATTGGACCATATGATGGTATTTGCTTGTAGTAGCTCAATGATCCATATTTGAATTGAATGGACAATCTAAGTTTCGAGTTGGAGACATTGATTTTCAAAACTTGCACTTTTTTTGCGTGCAAAACAAACAAATTCTCGGCCATGATATCATAGTCGGTCGTACAAGAGCAGAATATAATTTCAGGCGCCAAAAGCTTTCAAACTTCCCGCTCACATCGAAATATCTCGCGCCCGAAAGTTTAGCCCTATGATATTCCTGTTTTGCCCCTGCCACATGAACGGAATGGGCTGCTTTGGTAACTCCATTGTTTTCCCCTCTTTGCCCCCAACATTCTTCCCCAGAGCCCCTCCCCTTCCCCTCCCCGACCCCCCCAACCACGGCAAGCCGCCGAATCTAGTCCTCCGCCGCAGCGGTGGACCTCACACCCCGACGGATCTACCTTCCGCACCTTGGAACCCCCAACTGCCAACTCACCACTTCACCGGAGCCGCTTCAGCGACTGGCTTGTACACCGCTCCAGATCTCCTTGACCGCCATCATGGTCCACCGCACCGGATCTGCTTAACCGGCGCCCTCGTCCACCACAGTGTAGGCCCTTCACTGACTCCCTCGTCCGTCCCTTCGCTGGCCCTTCATACAAGCCCTCGTCCGCCGCAACAGATCCGCCTCACCGAAAGCACTGTACAACGCGCCCGCCGAAGCCTTCGTCCACTGCACCGGACCCGCTCCACGGACGCCATATTCAACTCCACCGGCCCTGCTTTACCGACGCCGCAGCCTCATCAGGTTATTTCGATCTGTACTCCTTCGGTTTTTCTCTTTATAGTGCAACTGTTCACTTACCACAGATGAGCTTTCTTGTATGTCGACAGGCGCCGCAACCGTAGCACCGGAGCCGCTTCAGCGATGGCGACAGCCGGCCCAAACTCAACCGCAACACGAGCACCATCGACGATCCTTAGCTATCAAGTATGCCAACGATACCCATACGCCGCCGAGAATCAGGTACTATTATCCAACGGTCGGCGCCTACGTTCACTTTCTTAGCATAAGCACCGCACCTTTGAATTTCTTCAGGGCATCATTCAGTTTTTATGAGACGCATTATTCTGCTTGCACCTGTAGGGCCATACTTCTGGCAGTGAACATGTTACATGTGCTAAATTACATACCAGTGCACATATAGTTAATATGCTTTAGTTTTGTCCTAAGTATTACTGTACTTCCTAGATATCACTACCTACTATTTTACTTCTTGCATGCTATATTTATGATAATGGTGTTGTTCTGATGCCACCTGTTGGTTCCATCAGACTGCTTCATGTTCTCTATGCTTAATTACACATCAGCAAACTAGCATGTGGTTCTGCTGGTTTTTGTTTGTTTTACCCTACATTTTCTGATGCTAGCTATTACATCACTGCTACGAGCCTCTGTTCATTACTTTTTTGTGTGTTCTTGATCTTCCCAAGTTGCATGACTAATTTGATGCTTCTATTAATTATGGAGCTGCCAACCCCATCAAGCAAAATATTTGTTCTTTTGGGGCTGGCACCTCGAACAAGCCTAAAAATAGAGGGAAGCAGATATATTGTCGTGTATGCACACACACCCTTCTTTCATTAGTTTAGATGAACCATTGATGATCAATTCGAACCAGTGCATGCGATTAAAATTAATTTTACCTAAATAGAGGGTGCAGAATAAACTACAACAAGTAGATTTGCAACCACGGGATGCTGACGATATCTTCAAAGAACATTGCAACAGCAACGAGGCTTCACAGCAACATATGGTAAGCCAGTGTGTTTTAGTACATGTGAAATGTAATGCGTGTGGGCTGCTTTCTTGGCTTGTGCCCTCAACCTGTAATCCTACAGAATTACAAATAGTTCAGTTGTCTGCTTTGCTGTATTGCTTGATTCGAATGCTTGTTTGTTACTTGTTAGGCTATACCTGAGTTGGCCAATATGTCAGCAATGCCTGCTGTACTATCGTAAAGAAATGCATGCCTAGTTCATTTGAGTCCTTAACTTTTCCTCTGAACTTCATCACAAGACTGTCTTCGTAGTTTATATGAGGCCACACTGTTAAGTGCTTTCTCAGATTATTTCAACTGCTTAGATGCCTTGGCAACTTAGCGGTGGTACACTCCCTTTCAACTAGGGATGTCAACTGGGTCCCGTTTAATCCCGATTAAAGTCCACTAGTGGTATGATAGTTCAAAAGAGTTTTTGTTTTTTGAGGAAAATGAACCAGGGAGCTAGCAAAAACTAACTAGATGGGACTGGCGGATGTCATTTATTTGCCACTTACATCCCTAGTTTCATCTTACCATTTTAATTTCTTTTCGGCTGATGCTGCTTCGAACCATTTAAATATAGCTTGCCATGCTCGGCAATAATTCGTATGTCGTTTACCATGTAAGCTTACTGCCTGGATCATGCGATAACTATCTCTTACTTATGTCCAGCGGAAACCTTTCAGGATGCCGTTCACACTAGGACACAATGTACAACCCCAGAATCTATTTGTGGAAGTAGTGCGCCATCCATGTTACCAGATGGTAGCAGTTCAGAGGAAACACCGCCGGAGAGCAGTCTGAGCACACATATTATAGTTCCTGAGGCTCAACTAGAGGCAGAAAGAGATGGTGTGGCTGCCATGAATGAGGTAATCTCGATCTTGAAGCTGGAAATTATGCAATTAGCTGGACGCAATATGCAAGCAACCCAAGAATTGGAGGAAGTAAGAATGTTGCATTTGAAGACGGAGGAGGTCCTGCTGCTTCTACTATCTGAAGCCCAGGGTAATCCCAGTTCTTCTTTAGGTAGTAGTTGAAATTGTCAATAGATTATTGTACTTGCATGTTGTGTCATGTCTCTGAATGGATTATGTTGTAAGACCCCCTATGTTGTCCATGTGTTGTAATGATCCGAATTTTTTAGGCGAGGTAATCCTCAGTACTTGTATGATTGACATAAGGTGAACTATTTTTCGTGTGAGCATATTGTATTGGATGAAATAACTGTTTGACTCAAAGTGTATCCAATCTACTGAATTCGAAGATCACGGCATTTCTAAATCATAATCATATATGAAGGTGGAATAAATCTTTGTTGTGGTTTTGAAGAAATAAATAACAAAATGTAGAATTATCTGTGGATATTCGTAATCGAATGAAAATTGGATTTGGATTTAGTTGCCAGGGCCCAGGGCAAACGTGAATGCTAATTCTCCCAAGTTTTGAACGAAGCGGCTAAACACCCACTATCATTTGTGGGCTGCCCGAAGCAAGTGTTTGTGAGATGGAAATTACTGTCTACCCCTGACACTTGACATCCTTATCGACCGGATTTACACTGCTGTCGATAGGGGTAGACTAGTAACTTCAATCAGACGTGACACGACGGCCTCTGAGCCCATTCAGACATGGTGGGCGCCAAACGTGGGCGGCAAAACAAATTTGATTCAAGCTCGTCCGAAAGACATGTGTCTCTCCCTCCATTTCCCCATTCATCCACGGTGGGCGGCAAAACAAACTCTCCTCGTCCAAAATCGATGTAGGCTAATATTTTAAATAGGGGCAGATGTGTAACTTCCCTCAGACGTGACACAACCGCCCTACCTGTCAGCCCCGTTGATACACCGTGGGTGCCAACCGTGGGCGGCAAAACACCATCTCCTCGCCCGAAATCGTTACCGGCAAATATTTGGGAGATGCGAGATTACCGTCCTATCCCTAACCGACGTGATGTCCGAAATTTTAAACGGGGGATAAGTTCTTTACTTTCCCACATTTCAGACAAGCGCTCCCCAAAGTTTGAGATCCCCCCTCCCCCTCCATTTCCCCATTCATACACCGTCAGCGCCACGACAACCTCCCCACTGCGGCCAGCGTCCTCCGTCCGCCACCCCATCCTCCACCTTGCCGGAGCCGTTACCCCTACACCGTCGTCCATAGCAAGAGATGGACGTCTCTCATCCACGGCACCGGACCAGGATCCTTTCATCACGTCGTCTCGCTTCATCGGCGCCGTCGTCCACTTTGCCGTTGCCGCTCGTACGACCGCCTCATCCACGGCAACAGGATTTATCCCCCAACCCGGCCGTCCGCCATCTAAAGTCTTCTTCCCCGCCGCCGACAGCCATCGCACCCACAGCACCCTCAACGTATCAGCAGGGGCCTACACGGCGTTGCAAGAGAGGTGGTACTCTTCCATATGTTCTTAAGTTACTGATCTCACCCGGAAAATAGATCTTAAATTGTTTACTGTACTTTTCTTGTCCGTACCAAATCGCAGTGGCTAGTTGAATGCAAACATTGGTTGCGAAGTAGCTTTGTCCGGTTTGCACCTTCAGATCCGCCATGCGGTCACTATACTCGTAAAGCTTATGGTTTCCCCCCTTTATATTCACTACCATCATCGTAGGTGCTTCCCTGCTTCGTGTCGTGCTAGCACTGCTCCTCAAGACCTCATCCCATCAAGTGAAACAACATTCCACTCATAATTCCAAAGCTTACGTGTTGAAATACGAATCTGATATGATGCTCATATTACTAAAACAGAGAACGTTTAATTGGTCACCTAATGTTCCTATATTTGTTTCGAAAAGCATGTGCGCCACCCACTGGTCCAGCTAGTTCCACTTTCCTGATTTTACTCTTGATGCTTAGGGTTTTCCCCTTTTATCTACTCTACTATGATCTGCGTAGGTGCTTTCTGTCATACTAGCATTACTCCACCCTTCAAGCTAAACAACACAACACTCAAAATTCCAAAGCTTAGTTGTTCAAATATGATTGTGATATGATACTGATATTAGTTAACAGACACATTTAATTGGTTAGCTAAGGGTCCCACTTGAGTTTCCAAATGCATGTCGTGACATATAGAGAGACAGCAGAATTGCATTTCTTTGTCACTTGTTGAATGTACTTTCTTGTTCATAGCAAATCTTAGTTGTTATTTCAAAGCAAATATCGGTTGCTAACTACCCTTTGCGCGGTTTGCAGCTTCAGATCTGCCATCCCACTGCCACGGTCAACACTATACTCATCATGCTTACGGTTTCCCCATTTTATGATGACCACGATCAGCCTACGTGGTTTGTGTCATAATAGCACTGCTCCACGCATCGAGCTAAACAAGCTTAGTTGTACAAATTCAAATATGATATTATGCTGATATTAGTAAAACTGAGAGATGTTTAATTGGTCAGCTAAATGTTCCTACTTTAGTTTCGAAATGCATGTGAGCCACATATGGAGATACCGGAAGGAATAGTATTTCTCTATGCACTCTGGTTCATCATGGGTGGCCAACCGACATTGTATAGAAAGACTTGTAATATCTTCAATCTGCTTGCTCTTCTGCTCTTCTTTAAGATGATCCTCTTCTCTTGCGGTCGACTGGTCAGGTCGAGTATTCTCCCTTAGTATATTTTGAATCTGTCAGCTCAGGTCGACTTGTTATTCTTTACTATATGTTGAAGCTGTCATCTGTGAAGTATCATCACTTCTGGAGCTCTCATATTTTGAGTAGTAGGCCACATTATATTAATGCACACACCAAATTACAGCATGCATGGCACCTCTTAGAAGTTGCAGAGATAGCACAAAGGGGTTTACAGGGAGGAAGTATTGGATTAGAATCACTTCTGCATTACAAAGATAATCTCACTTGTTTTTATGTTTTCATGCATGTCAGGTTTTGAACATTATCAAAATGAATACGTGAATGGGCGCACGAGAGGAATATTGCGGAACGATCCACTGGCTAACAAACTTGGCATGGTGGAGGATGACCTATCTTATTCACCCATGAAGGTGCATGCTCTAACTTGGCAAGGTTGTATTGGTCGCACATATTTTGCATCTGACCTCTTGCATTACTTCTACTTTGTTACACCATCTGGTCAGTTTAAGCATCATATATGAGTATATGCCATACCTATCCATTTTCTGTACCTATTCCATGTGTCGTCATACTATGTTTTTCCAGTCAAATGTTGTTCTTTCGTAATAGATGTCCAAAAGGAAGAGGGTGATTGCAGATCCTCAAGGAGTACAAACTAGGTATTTGGAAAAGGTAGTGATACCTGTTAAATCAGATAGATCAGCAGCCACAAAAAATACAGGCCCAACTGTAACAGACTTCACCCCTACTCCAGTGGCCAAACCCCTATTAGAACTGCTGACGACCCAACGTCAGGTACTGTCTATGATATCAATTCAAAATTTGAACTCCTAAATTTCTGCATGTGCCTTACCTTCTCTCTTGTATGAAAACTAATTTCAGATGAATCTGCTTGCTCAAAGGATCATAGGATCTCACGACAATACTGGGCTCTGCATTGCTCTTGTCAGTACCTCTTGCCCTTTGTCAGCATACTTACACTCATTGTTGTTTGATTATATAGCATCACTGTAAATGTTCGCTTCTTTATCCTTCCTTTGCTTGAAATTATAAGATCTATATTTACTCTTAGATAAATGTAGAATTAACACAATGGTTATGAAGTTTTGGATTGCTCATGTAAGTACCTGTTGTCATGTACTCCCTCTGTATCGAATTAATTGTTGATCAATTGGATGTATTTAGAACTTAATAGTGCTAGATACATCCATTTGAGTGACAACTAATAACGGACGGTGGTGGTATTACTGTACATGCATCGTGAGATAGTTGATTGTCTAGCATTAGTCTGCATCTTATCTGCCCTGCCCTCCACTTTCTCCAAATTATCATATCTACATTTACTCTTACCAAAATGTTGAATAAAGCCAATGCCACTGCACACGTTGATGTCTACATTCCTCTTGTTAGTACCTTTTGCCTTGTAACGCTGTACTTAATTAATTGCTATTTGATTATGTATCATCAGTCTGCACCTAAGCTTCATTATCCTCTGTTTCTTCCAATATTATTTGATCTATATTTACTCTTTGCAAAATGTAGAATAATGGCAACGCTTATAAAGAATTTTCTTTGGGGAATTTATTGAATTATCTTTCCATCAACATGGAGAAGGGCTTTGTCCAGCCCGTGTTAACATGTAATGTAAGTTCATCCTTCTCAAGCCTTCAAACTTTGTTCTAATATAGATTTGGATGGGCATCATTTCCTCCACTCCTGTTTACATCTGATTGGATGTTTGCAACAACTACCAGTTTTAAATTGTAGTTGTAAAAACATGTTCCTTATGCAGAACAGATCCATTTATTTGCTTATATAATTGTGAAACCTATTATGTGTCTCCTTGTTTCTCTTTCAGAGTCGTATCTCTTATGCCAGGCAGAACTTTAGGAAAGATAGTGAGCCAAACCATCTTGAGGATAGCGAGATGACCCCAAGGTCCTGTCTTGATGAAGACAGTGAGTTGAAGCTACTCACCAGCAGGTGTGAGACAACCTCTATGCAGTCGCTGCCTCAATCAGTTCGACTTCTTCAGTCTCAACTTAAAGCGGAAAGGCTTGCTTCAGCTCAGCTCCGACTTGAAGTCAAAGATGTAATGAAGATGTCAGGAGACTGACTTGCACACTATGGTGCCATAGAGCTAGGGATGAAGCATGTATCGTTGACACAACTGAGGTATCATCAGCTTGTTCGGCTGCTTGCGGGGGCCCGAGCTTGCCAGGTCTAGTGCCTTCTGAAGTGCTCTCAGTTTTGTATATTCTTTTGTCGGCGCGTTTATATGCACTGGTGGCGACCTTTGATGCCCAGTGTATGTAATCCGCGGTCATGTTGCGCTTTATTATCACCGGGTAGCGAACTTTGATTCCTAATATGCCGTAATTTCTTTGTTGTATAGTCTAGGTTTATTCTTTGGTCGGTATGCTGTAATTTAGGCCATAAGGTTCAGTGGATCTCAGTGTTGTCGGTCTTCAGGCCAGCTCGTTATTCATATGGGCCAAAACGTGGGCCTATAATCAGCTTGGGCCATTAGCAGGTCTAAACCTATAGTAGTTTCCCGCCTTTAACAGGCCATGGGCTACATATGTACTGTAGTGACACTGGGCTTCCTAGGAGCTGTAGAAACAATGGGCCTTCTACGGGCCGTATCATCAATGGGCCTTAGACGGACCGTATGATCGATTGGCCAAACATGGGCCAAAAACAGACCGCATTATGGCCGTAAACGGGCTAGAGTTGGAGTCGTCCGTTCATGGGCCGACCATAACGGGCCGCCGTTAATAGGCCATATTTGATGACGCTATGAAAACGGCCCAACGTATTAACGGGCCACAAACGGGCCGACTGTAACCACGGGCTGAATTTGGCCCACAAGCAGAAAATGGCAGCAACGGGCCATAAGTAACCGAATGCTGGAAATAAGCCCAAGAATAAATGGGACCTGAGAAGGCCGAAAGATAACATGGGCTACAAACGGCCCAATGGATTAATGGGCCGTTAACGGGTATAAAGTGATACACTGTTCATTACGGGCCAGTTTCACCACGGGCCGTTAATGGGCCAAGAGTTACAAAGGGCCTCATCTGGGCCGAAAGACGTCATGGGCCATACATGTGCCGGAACTTAAAATGGGCTAGAATCATATTGGACGGCCCAGATGACGCTACTAGGCCTAATTCGGATAGGTCGTAACAGGCCCTGGGTTAGCGGGTTGTAAATGGGCTATATGTGAATAGGCCGTTAACAGGCTTTCCGTGGGCCGGCCCGCCACCTTTTGACCAAGTCAAACGGGCCGGCCTTTTCACAGGAATGGGCCTCTGTTGGGCCGTGCCACGTGTTGACGTATCATAGGCGCCTTCTGTCCAATGAGTGGATGACATCTGTCCCGACGGTGAGCCGACACGTGTTTCGTCCAGCCAATGATGATTTTACACGTGGAAAATCCCCATTGGTCGGGGCTGTTAGCGGGTTATCGGATCCAAAACCGGACCCGATAGCTTAACAGCATTCCGTTACGGTGGATTCCACGTGTTGGTCACCCTTGACGAAAGCACTTCTGTGACGCGCGATTTATCATCATGGAAGTGGACACTTCCGTGATGATAATTTTGGTAATGTCATGGAACACTTCTACGACAGCATAGGTATGACTATCTTGATTCTGTCATAAAATTGTCATGGATGTGCATGCATGACAAAAAATGCGACCTACTGTGACAAACACGTATCATCAAGGAAGTGTATTTTTTTAGTGCTTACTCAGCCCTCCGTATCCCCAGCAACAATGGCCCGGAAAAGGTGGAAATTGGACTCCGGTAAGCCTCTCCCAGTAGAGCCGTCCGCTCCTGGCAGATACCCTGCAGGAAACAACTCCTTGCCACCTGCCGGACCGCACCCTCTAGCCGGGCCTATGGACCCCATGAACGAGGCATGTGCTTCCACAACAAAGGAGGTGCCGCTAGTCCTCGTTGCCGAGCCCCAGGCTCCAACTTGGGCAAGGCACATTGTCCACTTCCTCCAAATTGGAGAGCTTCCCGGCGACCAAGAGGAAGCTGAAAAAGTAGCCTGGAGGGCCAGTATGTATCAGTTTGTCGATGACACTCTGTATAGAAGAAGGCCCAACGGTGTGAAATTGAAGTGCGTCTGCCGGGAAGAAGGAAAGGAACTACTGGTTGAGATACACAAAGGCATGTGCGGCTCCCACATTGGATCAAGGGCATTAGTTGGGAAAGCATTCCGGCAAGGATTCTATTGGCCCACTGCCCTCCAAGATGCAGTCGAGCTAGTCACTAAGTGTGAAGCCTGCCAGTTCCATTCCAAGAAAACCCACCTGCCTGCCCAAGCTCTTCAGACAATCCCTCTATCATGGCCATTTTCGGTCTGGGGGCTCGATATCCTCGGCCCCTTCCCCCGAGCAATTGGGGGCTTTGAATTCTTGTTCATGGCTATCGACAAGTTTACAAAGTGGCCAAATGTGACTGCCGTGACAAAGGTGACTGCTCAGTCAGCTATCAAGTTCTTGAAAGAATTGGTGTGCCATTTTGGAGTCCCGGCAAGGATCATTACTGACAATGGCACCCAGTTCACGAGCCGCGCCTTCATGCAATATGTTCATGCCCTTGGATGCAAGATCTGTTTGCTTCTGTGGCACACCCCCGGAGCAATGGACAAGCTGAGAGGGCGAACGCTGAAGTGCTGCGGGGACTCAAGACAAGAACCTTTGATATGCTGCAGAAGCACGTCATGCGGTGGATTGATGAGCTCCTGGTAGTTCTCTGGTCCCTCAGAACGACACCAAACTGAGCTACTAGCCAGACTCCCTTCTCATTGGTCTACGGGGCAGAAGAAGTTATCCCCCACGGAACTCATTTATGGGTCGCTTCGAGTGCTTGCCTATGATGAAGTAGCGCAAGATCAACACCGGCATGACAACGCTGTGCTACACAAGGAGAACCATCTCCGGGTTGCTACGTGTGGTGCATGCTATCAGCAAGCCCTACGTCGCTATCATAGCCGCAGGGTTCATGCCCGGTGTTTTGAGAAAGGCGACCTTGTCCTTAAGCGTGTTCAGTCCGCTAGGGGTACAAACAAGTTGTCGCCAAAGTGGGAAGGCCCTTACCGGGTAGTACGAGTCACCAGACCTGGCGCAGTCCATCTGGAGACCGGAGATGGCATTCAATTGCAAAACGCATAGAATATTGAGCATCTCCGCAAGTTCTACCCGTAAGGCGCGGCTGTTGGGCCCTGCCCGGCAGCCACCCTTTTGTACAGGCCTTGCCTCAGCTACATGTAACCCCTTGTACAAAGCCAGGGTGATGACCCTGTGCAAGAGAAAATAAATGAACGCTATGGGGGCCCCCGACCAAGTTGCATGCATGCATGAGCATTCAAGATCATTGCATAATCATTTCATGAGCATTTGCATATGCATATAGATAGGATCACATCCTGCATTCATTCTCATCTGCATGAAGTTGCAGGTTCCTGCCGTGAACTTGGCTTCAATAAGGAGTAGAGAAGATAGTCCGGCACTGCGATCCCCGGCAAGCCAAAATAGATAAGTTCTACCTCTTGTCCATTAGTGTTCTGTAAGCTATAACTTGTGCATAAGAAAACCTCGCCACTCTCTTGAGACTGAGGTGCTCCCATCCTTGACTCGAACGTTGCTTTGGTCAGGATGGTCACAGTGGCCTTTGATAAAAGGAAGTTGGCGGGGGGGGGGGGTGGTTCCTTTATCTTTTGCTCGACAGCCACAGTTCTCCGGCAAACAAAAAGGGTGCCGGCAGGATAGCCTGCCAGGGAAAACTCGTTTATTTACATTAAGGAGGCATCCCACCTCCGCATGGACATATACATGCATGAGCTCCCGGCAAGGTTCCTCTTTTTCATTAATATGCTGATACAAGTACAACCATTATAGAACACAAACATGGACTAGAGAGATTACATTATTTGAATTAAAATTTGCCAAGTGCCTACAGGTTTAAGATTGAAAAACGATAAGTGCTCTGTAAACTCCGCTCCCTGTCCCTCTTGTCCCAGGTAGTGCGGTGGGAAGAGAAGGGGGCAGGACACGGACCGACACAACGCCACCCCGATCCCGCCGGGACCTACCAAACGCAGCCTGACAAGATCAGGAGTGGCGGGCTGCGAAGGAGGAAGGCGGAAGGAGCACCGCAGCTACCCCCTAGTCACCACTTCCGGGACCAGCCAGAAGACTCCAGCACAAGCCCCGGCAGACGAATACGTCGGGGCCCAGCTGGAAGACCACTGGAGGAAGCGGGAACACCAGAAGCGTAGGCCTTTCCCTGGCAGCCAGGAAAATGGTGATGACGATGCCGGTGAAAGGGGGGAAGAGCCAGAATGATGGGCAGCATGTCGTCAGTACGAGACAAACGCGTCGATGCAGTAGTGCTCCTACTGGATGGCCTGCCTCCCGCCTTGTCCTTCTCCCCTGGCTTCATCTTTAGCAACACCATTCCAGCGGAGGGCCAAGACTCCAGCACGGCACCTTCTTTGGAGAGACGACGAGTTACCAAGACGGCCAGGGGGCTCGAGGCGCACCGCCCCCACCTTGGCAGGTAGGAAGGCGCGCCTCTCGTCGACATCAGCCCCAAGATCTCCAGGAGGGGCAGTGCTGGGATTGCCAGTAATCTCCGGCCATGCCTCCCAGACGAGCCCCGAAGACGCCAAGAGATTCACCTCAGCAAGGACCAGGCTCACTCCCCGGACACCAGCACCAGCATTTGGCAACACCAGCTCCAACCAAGAGCCCGGGGCCTGGCCCCAAGCTATTCTCTTTAGCATAACCAACAAGAAGCAGAAAACAGAGGAGGAGGAGTGCAAGGATGGATGACTCCGCCCTCCCTTTGCCCCTCCTTTTATAGGCGGGAAGGGGAGGGGAGACGCTCCCTCAACGGGCGGTCGCCGTCCTCCTCCACCAATTCAAGATGGTCGGGCCCTCACCTTGAGGCTCTCCCGCGCCACGCGCCTCCGTTACCTGCCCCGCGCGATGCATGCCGCATACGTGGCTAAGGATAAGGGCATGGTGGGAAGAGGATACGACACCACCTAAGTAAGAAATACAAGAGACCAAGAGCTTCGAAGGACCAACATGCCAATCAAGAAGACCAGAGTCAAGCCAGAGAAGCCAGATGCCACCAAGATAAAGGCCTCCCCCTTTGCCGGATAGGCGAGCTCGGCAAGGACGGGGTCACCCCCGAGAAAAGACGTCCAAGACGTCCCAGCAGGGCCTGCCGGGACTCGCAAAGGCAACACAACCTCACCCAAGCACTCTGCCACGACCCACGTTGTCAATCAGTGCGGTGTCAAGCTGCCAACTGACTAAGTGGCAGCCACTCGCCACATGGCAACCTCTTTCTACAGGAAATTCCTACAGATGACACCCGTCAAGTGATGTGTCAAGCAAGCAAGTGTGGAGCTGGCGAGATAGCCAGGCAAGGCTTGCCGGGCAAACAATGACGTGAGGTTAAGCGGTGCATTTAATGCACCCTGTCATCTTGCAGAGTTAGGTACGGTAGCATTGTTTGCTATCTTATTAGTGCATAATGACTACTTTGCCATTGTGGTAACCCCTTAATCTATAAAAGGAGGCCCAAGGCAACTGTAGAAAAGGTTAGAAAGTTGGACAACTCACACGCCCGTACGTGCGTAGCCCCTGCCGCCCCTGTCGGGAAAGTGTACTATGCTCCATCCCTATTCTTCCACCATCAATCTACCAAAGTAGGAGTAGGGTTTTACGCCTCACGGCGGCCCGAACCTGGGTAAAATTCCATGTGTGATCTCTGCCGTGCTGCCCCACGCTGGTCTGCTCTTTGTGCAACGCGACGCCCCACTGCCGAACCAGCAAGGGGCCCTCTGGTCCCATAGGTGGCCACGGTTTCCCACGACACCACCATCATGCTCTAAAAATATAACTGAAGCACTAGAGCAACTGCCTAGCTCAAAAGATATAAGTGAAGCACATAGAGTATTCCAACAAATCATGAATAATGTGTGTCCCTCTCAGAAAGGTGCATCCAATAAAGATGATTATGACAAACTAAAAAGCAAGCAAAGCAAAGACTCATATGATACACAACGCTCCAAGCAAAACTCATATCATGTGACGAATGAAAATATAGCTCCAAGTAAAATTACCAATGGTTGGTAGAAGAAAGAGGGGATGCCTTCCGGGGCATCCCCAAGCTTAGTTGCTTGGGAGTCCTTGAATATTACCTTGGGGTGCCTCGGGCATCCCCAAGCTTAGTTTCTTGCCACTCCTTACTCCTTCATCGATCATGATCTGACTCAAAACTTGAAAACTTCAGCACACAAAACTCAACAAAACATTCGTGGGATCCATTACTATAACAAAGCAAACCACCACTTTAGGTACAGTTGTAAACCCATTCATATTTTATTATTGCATTATACGTACTATATTCTAACTTCTCCCTGGCGGATACCCCCTGATACCATCCATAGTTTCATCAAAACAAGCAACCAATGCAACAAAAACAAAATCTATCAAAAATAGAACAGTCTATAGTAACCTAAATTATGATCATACTTTTGTAACTCTAAAAATTCTGAAAAATTAGGACAACGTGGGAAATTTGTATATCAAATATGTGTAAAACTTTCAGATGAAAGGCACGTTCCAGTGAATTTAAACAATTCTGCCACTGGGCGTAAAAAAATTCGTTGTTTCACAAAATCAAATCAACTATCATCGAAATCATCCCAAAGGCTTTAATTGGCACAAACACTAATTTAAACACAAAAACACAACCATAGCAAGGTACTTTTGGTTTTTGATATATAATGAAAATGGACCCAGGGGGCATAGTTTTCAATAGAGGCTTCTCTCTTGAAAATATCATACGGTGGGTAAACATATTACTCTTGGGCAATTGATAGAAAACCGAATAATCATGAAAATATCTGAGGCAATGATCATGTATATAGGCATCACGTCCGAGACAAGTAGACCGACTCCTGCCTACATCTACTAATATTATTCCACACATCGACCGCTATCCAACATGCATCTAGAGTATTAAGTTAATAAAGAATGGAGTAACGCCTTAAGCAAGATGACATGATGTAGACAAAGTAAACTCACACATGAATAAACCCCATCTTTTTATCCTTAATGGAAACGATACAAATATGTGTCATGTCCCTTTTTGTCACTCGGATTGAGCATCGCAAGATCGAACCCATCACAAAGCACCACTCCCATTGCAAGAAAAATCAATCTAGTTGGCCAAACCAAATCAATAGATCAGAGAGAAATACAAAGCTATAATAATCATGCATAAAAGAGTTCAGAGAAGACTCAAATAATATTCATAGATAATCTGATCATAAGCTCACAATCCATCGGATCCCAGCAAACACATCGCAAGAAGTGATTACATCGAATAGATCTCCAAGAACATCAAGGAGAACATTGTATTAAAGATCAAAGAGAGAGAAGAAGCCATCTAGCTACTAGATATGGACCCGTAGGTCTGTGGTAAACTACTCGCACATCATCGGAAGCGCAGCAATGTTGATGTACAGCCCCTCCGTGATCGATTCCCCCTCCAGCAGAGTACCGGAGAAGGCCTCCAGATGGGATCTCATGAGAACAGAAACTTGCGGCGGTGGAAAGATTATTTCGGGTGGCTCTCTGATGCCAGGGGAATATTTGAGTATTCATAGAGGTGGAATTAGATCAAGATGTGCCATGAGGGGCCCACAAGCCTCGGGCGCCCCCTGCGGCTCACCTCCCAAGCTTGTCGCTCCCTCGTAGCTCGTCGGGTCCGAACCTTCTAGGGTCTCTTCTGGTCTAGAAAAAAAAATCATCCAAAGTTATTCCTCCAATTGGATTTATTTGCATGTAATGTATGGATGATTTGTGCTATTTTATACATTGTCCACTTAGTTAAAACCCAGCTTGAAATGTATGCGGGCAGTGTTGGATGGTCGGCTCCCACATCCATATCCTCGGACGGGTCCCCCTGTCCATGGACGGAAGCGGGAGCGAGTTTGCAGGTCAGCGTTGGAGATGCCTGATACGTCTCTGTCATATCTCTAATTTTTTATTGTTTCATGCCAATATTCTACAACTTTCATATACTTTTACATTATTTTTTAGGGACTAACATATTGATCCAGTGCCCAGTGCCAGTTCCTGTTTGTTGCATGTTTTTTTGGCAGAATATCCATATCAAACAAAGTCCAAACGCGATAAAAACTTACGGAGATTTATTTTGGAATATATGTGATTTTTGGGAAGAAGAATCAACGCTAGACGATGCTTGTGGGCAACTAAAATCTAAAACTGTGTGAGATGCATTAATCGCAAACGGTGATGTAAAAAGCCCGTCAAAAAGATGCAAAACGTTTGCGATGGCGAAGACATCAAACACATTTCAGATTTTAGTTGCATGTGTGATGCAGGGCATACGGTTGATCCATACGGACTGTTTGCGATGAGATAGAAAATAGAAACGGGCAGCCATATCAAGGTGTGTGCGATATACGGTATACAGTTCGCTTAGATGAACTATTTGCTATTAGGGAATGCAACAGAAACGGTTCAACTTAACAAGATGTGTGTGATATACGGCATACAGTTCACTCAGACGAACTATTTTCGATTAGGGAACACAACAGAAACGGTTCAACTTAACAAGATGTGTGTGATATGCGCCATACAGTTCACATAGATGAACTGTTTGCGATGAGCAAAAAAAACACAAACAATTCGTGTAAACAAGATCTTTGTGATACGCGGCAAATAGCCCACTCGGATCAACTATTTGCGATGAGAAAATATAACACATATTGTTACTAGAGTTAATTCGTGTGCGATTCTATGTGTACTTAAAACTTTGAAAAATGCATACTATTTGCTTGCGATGGCTAGGAGTATCCCGCACGATACGTGTGCGAGTACTCGTGTGCGATGATTAGTAAGTTACACATATGTTTCCTAATGTTAACATGTGTGTGGTAACACATGACACCGCATATGGTTGTCGGGTTGTGTGCTCCACTTAATCTTCCCACGCTCCAGCGAAGGCTTCCCGCGCTCCACAGGGGTGAAATGTAAAATCCCCAATCCCCTAGCCAGCTGCTAGCTATAAATAACCACAGCAATGGCCGCCAGTGGCAACTCGCTACTGATCCACTTGCTAGCTAGTTACCCACACATACCGGCATACCCCCAATGGCCGACGACGGGATGGAGTTGCGCCAAGGGACGGGCGCCGGAGATCATAGTTTAGGTTAATAACTATAGGCATAATTAGTTAACATAATCTAAGATCGAATAACTAAAGCTTCCCCAACGTGATCGTGCGTCGGCCCCAAACGCTAGTAGATCGCGCGCGGAGGGACGCAACCCGAGTGAGCCTTGGCGCCTAAACGGCAAGCGGAGCGCGTGGAGGCACGCAAGCAGAGCGCACGGAGGCACACGAGCAGAGCGTGCCGCGGCCGCCTAAATGACGAGCAAGCACATGCACAATTATTGCATATAGTAGATGAACATAGCCGGGAATAGCCGTCCAACAATATTATTTTCGATGACATGTATTAATATATTCTTAGTTAAATCTAAGGTCAAAGTTTGGTACTACAAAATATGAAGGGGGCTAATAAACCACAACAGAGGTAGTACCTATACGAACACAGACGCCCAGTATGAAAGAAAATATGGGTCCAACCCTAGTTGAAAAGGGCAACAATGTCTAACTCCAGCTTACAAAAGGTACAAAAGCACGAGGATTAATTGTTCATTAGGTTTACACATCACTACTAGGAAAAGGGCTATAGATAATATGGACACTAATGGCGCACCAGACACCCCGTGCGCCACTACTATCAATTTTTTTTTTGCAAAACTACTAATGGCGCACCGCCAGCTGGTGCACCATTAGTAACCAGGGTTACTAATGGCGCATTTGTTGGTGGTGCGCCATTAGTAACCTGGGACCAGCTAGATATTTTGGACAGCCACCTACACACTCACTTTCCCCACTTCATTCTCTCCACCTCCTCCTCCAAGCTTGTCTCGGCTGCCTCCTCCTCCTCACCTCATTTGCACCATAGATTCATCCAAATTAAGTGGTTAAATTACCTTTTTTTGATAGGTAAGTAAGGGGAAAGCTTTCTTTATGTTGTAGATCTACTTTTTTCTCCCTCCAACAACGTGCACATGCACTTTTTATGGCCTAGCTAGATCTATGTATGTTTGTGGTGTTGCATATGTTTGTGGTGTTGCATATATGTTTGTGTTTGCAGGTACCGGTATGTGAAATGCGATAGTTGCCAATATTTTGCTGGAATGTTGATTCATTTCCGTTTCGGTGAGAATTTTGGCACTATGCATTCTTTTTGGTCCTATTTTTAGGCAAAGTCATGCCAAATTTTTTCTTGGTTCTAAAATATCGTTTTGCTCTACCCCGCAGGCGACCATGGTCCGCACGATGACTGAAGGCATCGTGAATAGGTTTTTGAGCTCCGCGAAGGCCGAGATGCTTCAAAAGAACGAGACGGAGATAAGATGTCCGTGTCGAAGATGCAAGCTGAGGAGCCTTATGGACCCGGATTCCGTACAGGTGCGGGACCACCTGCTCTTGCGTGGTTTCATGGATGGCTATCGGTGGCAAGGTGATGAAGATGATTATGAAGTCGTCCATGGGGGCCGGGCAAGAAATGAGGAAGGGCAGCAAGACAACCGCGGCGAGGGCGGGCGAGAAGACGAAGAATCTCCAGGACATGATCACGAAGTAGATGCAGTACACAGTCATCATGTAGAAGATGCCGGACATGATGATGAGGAAGATGCCGGAGCAGACGAAGGGCATGATCATGAAGATGAAGATGCCGGAGCAGACGACGATGGACCATCGATGGGCTGGGTGGAGGACCCTCATATTCAAGAGCTGCTTCTCAAGCAGACGGATAACGCAAGAGCTGCCGCCCGAGAGAAAGCCAAGCTGGATCAACTGGAGATAGACGCGGTTACTCCATTGTATGAAGGATGCAGGCCCGAGGATACCCGCCTGAAAGTAACGCTCATGGCTCTGGAGATGAAGGTAAAACACAAAATGACCGACGCATGCTTCGACGAGAACATGTCATTCTGGCACGAACGTCTTCCCAAGGGGAACAAGTGCCCGACCAGTTTCGAGGAGGCGAAGAAAATCGTGTGTCCTCTGGATTTACCGCACGTGAAATACCATGTGTGCATGAACAATTGCATCATTTATCGGGACGAGCACGCGGAGTCTACCATATGTCCGGTGTGCGGCGTCACTCGATACAAGAAGAGGAAGAAAGCTCCTCGAAAAGTGGTGTGGTACTTTCCGATCACTCCTCGTCTGCAGTGGTATTTCGCGGACCCTAAGGTAGCAAAGCTCCTGCGTTGGCACGCGGATAGGGAGGAGAAGAAGCGAGAAGATGACGCAAATGATCCGGAGATAAATAAAAAAGACAAGATGCTGAGTCACCCTAAGGATGGGAGCCAGTGGCAAGCGTTGAACTTCGAACACCCAGAATTTGGGAACGATCCAAGGAACATCGTGCTGGGCGCGAGCACCGATGGAGTCAATCCGTTTGGCAGCCAGAGAAGCACACATAGCACCTGGCCTGTGTTTGTGTGGATGTACAACCTTCCCCCTGGTTGTGCATGAAGAGGAAGTACATTCACATGAGTATGCTAATTGAAGGGCCGAAACAACCAGGGAACGACATCAATCTGTATCTGGGGCTGCTGAAAGAGGAGCTAGACACGCTGTGGAAAACGCCAACCAATACGTGGGACGCCGCAGAGAAAGAATATTTCCCTATGAGAGCCGCACTGCTCACGACGGTGCACGACTATCTCGGTTACGGATATGTCGCGGGGCAGGTGGTCCACGGATTTTCTGGATGCGTCAGGTGCATGGATGACACAACGTATCGCCAGCTAGATAGAGATCCCGGGTCTTCAAAAACCATGTTCATGGGACATCGAAGGTGGCTTCGCGACGATGACTCATGGAGGAAATGCAAGGATCTATTCGATGGTGAAACCGAAACCCGAAGACGCCCGCGTACGAGGAGCGGCGAGGAAATAGACGAGCTGTTGAAAAATTGGAAAGATTGCCCACTGCCAGGAAAGAAGCAAAAGGCGCCAGAGCCGGGAAAGAAGCGAAAGGCGCAAGAGCCGCTGCTGAAGGTATGGAAAACGAGGTCTGTTTTCTGGGACTTGCCGTACTGGAAGATCCAGTGTGTGCCTCACAGCCTTCATGTCATGCATATCACGAGGAACGTGTGCGAGAGTCTGCTTGGTACCCTGCTCAACATGCCAGAGAGGACCAAAGATGGGCCGAAAGCAAGGGCAGACTTGAAATCAATGGGCATCAGGGAGGAGCTTCACGCTAATGATGATGATGATGATGAGGCGAAGCAGGACACGGAAAGTCGTCGCAAAGGCAAAAAGGCCAAGAAGACCGGAAATGACTTCCCTCCCACGTGCTTCACTCTAAGTCAGGAGGAGATCGATCAGTTTTTCACCTGCCTCGTAGGAGTAAAACTTCCTTACGGTTACGCGGGGAAGATAAGCAGATACCTAGACTCAGCGAAGCAGAAGTTCAGCGGGATGAAGTCTCACGACTGTCACGTGCTGATGACGCAGATACTTCCAGTTGCAATCCGTGGGATCATGGACGCGCACGTCCGTGAAACGCTATTTGGCCTATGCAACTTTTTCGACGTCATCTCTCGGAAGTCGGTTGGCGTGAGGCAACTCAGAAGGCTACAGGAAGAGATCGTGGTGATACTATGCGAGCTTGAGATGTACTTCCCGCCCGCATTCTTCGACGTTATGGTGCATCTGCTGGTCCATATCGTGGAGGATATCATCCAACTCGGGCCGACGTTCCTGCACAGCATGATGCCGTTCGAAAGGATGAATGGTGTCATCAAAGGATACGTTCGCAACATGTCACGTCCAGAGGGAAGCATAGCCAGGGGCTTTCTGACCGAAGAGTGCATCTCCTACTGCACGAATTATCTAGGCATCGAGAACCCCGTTGGTCTGCCCGTCAACAGGCACCTCGGCAGGCTCGCTGGATGGGGTCACCGTGAGGGTCGCTGCGAAATGCATGTCGACTTCGAGGGTCGACTCGCCGACTTTGAAAGAGCAAACCTAGTCGCGCTACAACACATAGACGTGGTCGATCCTTGGGTGGTAGAGCACAAAACCTTTATTGAGAAGACGTACAATGACCGAGGCCAACAGAGGACGAACGGAGATATAATCAAAGAGCACAACTCATGTTTCACGCGTTGGTTCAAGCAGAAGCTTTTGTCGTACCCTTTACATGAGGATTCTTCCGCGGAAGAACAACTCATATTCGCCTTGTCACAGGGCGCCGAGCACAACCTGATGACGTATGAGGCATACGATATCAACGGCTACACATTCTACACCGAGGGAAAGGACATGAAGAGCGATGGTTATCAGAACTCCGGGGTAACGATGGAATCCTACACCGGTAACGACAAGGACAGATACTACGGAAGGATCGAGGAGATCTGGGAGCTGAGCTACGCTGGAGAGAAGGTCCCGATGTTCCGTGTCAGATGGGCCAAGAGCGTCCTAAAAGAAGACCGGTATTTCACCACCATGGTTATACCCGAAGCCAAATCCAAGACCGCGGGCGCAAACGTCACCGCGAAAAATGAGCCATGGGTACTGGCTTCCCAAGTGGACCAATGCTTCTTCATTACCGACCCGTTAAAGCCCAGTCGTGTTGCCGTGAGGAGAGGCAAAAGGAAGATCATCGGAATGGTTGGAGTCGCCAATGAGCAAGACTTCGACAAGTACGGCGACCCGAAGATGGAACATGACGACGACGATGAAGTACCAGCATACACCACAAGAAGAAGTAGGACCACCCTACCTAAAGGACGTGCGTTCAAGAGAAGAACTCCATTTACGAAAAATAAGGGCAAGAAGATTGTGAACAGATAGCTAGCTAAGATCGATTGTATTTAAATTGTAGCCTTCATTTCTCGATTGTATTTCGACATATTGAAATGATATTTCTTCTGTTCTAGTGTCCTCATGAATATTTATTTACGTTTATTATGGTATTGAATTTCTAACTCACAAAAAGTATTGAATTTTTTAATATTGAATATTCATGAGGACACTCGATCTCGATCCCCCTCCATCTCGATCGCTCTCCCCCTCGCCAGATCCCCCTCACCGCCAAGCACCCCCCACACCCTTCCCCGCTCCATCACTGCCGACGACCCCCCGCACCCTTCCCCGCTCGACCGCGGCCGAGCACCCCCCGCACCCTCCCCCGCTCCACCGTTGCCGACGACCCCACGCACCCTTCCCCGCCACCACCGCCGCCGCCGACCCCCCGCACCCTCCCCTGTCTCCTCACTCGGTTCCCCCGAACGGAATCGGCCGAGTGCACCACCCACCGCCGAGGGGGTGAATTAGGCAACAAAAAATCCTAAAAAAATTACTAATGGCGCACCGCTAGGGGGTGCGCCATTGCTATCAAAAAAATTACTAATGGCGCACCGCCAGGGGGTGCGCCATTGCTATCCAAAAAAAGTTTACTAATAGCGCACCTCTATGGGATGCGCAATTGCTGTACAAAAAAGATTACTAATGGCGCACCGCCAGGGGGTGCGCCATTGCTATCAAAAAAATTACTTATGGCGCACCGCTCGGGGGTGCGCCATTGCTAACCCTCCCCCCCCACAAAAATCCCCAGTCCCCTTTCTATCTTCCCCATCTCTCACCCGCCCACTGCCCCGACCCGTACTGCGCCCCCGCACCCCCGCCGCCTCCCCCGCTCCGACGACCGCCGCGCTCGCTCTGACGAGGTGCTCCGATGAGCAGGGCCAGCGCTAGGGTTCCAGCGCCGCCGCCGGATCAACGCCCCGCCTCCAGAAGGAGAGGAGGAGCCCCGCCGCCGCCACCGAGGGGAAGAGGCCACCGCCGCCACCGAGGGGAGGAGCCCCGCCGCCACCGAGAGGAGGAACCTCGCCGCCAGGTCTTCAACGCCCCACCGCCGCGAGAACATCGACGTGCTCCTCCGCCGGTTCGAGGTGATTCCTACCCTCTTCTGCACTTCTCCATCTCCTCCCCTGCAAACCCTAGGGCCGACTCTTCTTGCTCCTCGTCCCACACCTATTCGCCATTGCTCGGTTTTGCAGCAGTTCCCTGCGTCCATCGATGAGGCTGGCTGCGTCCATGGCCATCCTTCTCCTCTCCTAGTTGGCTCTGTCGTGGAGTTTGTTTGTCTGCCTGTCTCTTCTAATTGTAGAACATGACACAGCTTCAATGGACTTCAAATATTGGTTGTAATTTAGGTGGCTATTTAGTTGTTTTTTTATCAACATGCAGTGAATTGTATGGACACTCACCCTCCAGGGTTTGCTTTCACCTATACACACTCCAGGATGGTACTGGGATCATTGCTCGAGGGGTAGTACTCTCTGAAATCCCGTGAAATGAATCTTAGTTGCACTTTTATGTAGTGAGGTAACTGCAAGGTTCAGCCACTGCACTTTTGTGAGGAAGAGTGTTCTTACACAATACATTTTTTTCATGATCATAGAGGATACAGAGTGCTAGTGCAAAGCAAAACATACCTGCACTTTATCAATACTGATCTTAACAGCCTGCTTTTTATTCGTAAGATCAGTAACCTTGTTTTTTTAATGAAAGGGGTTGCCCCCCCCCCCGCCCCAATTTTATAGATTGAAGCAGAATCAGTAACCTTGTTGTATACTGATGTAACATCTGAAAACACGTAACATCTGTAAACACATATTAGAGGGTCAGCATCTTAGGCAAAATCTCTGCATAAAGAGACAAAGAAGATTTTTATCACGCATATCATTCCAAGTTGACATTTCTTAGATTCCTAAATTAATACACAGAACAGTTTGACTACCAAGTTAGTTGCTGCATAAATATATGGGTCGTTATTTACCGAATCCATCGACCTGGAGCACTGATCGTTGTTATTGTTCCCAGGTGTCATGGGTTGGGGTGTTATTTGGTTCATAGTCTAATATGTATGCATTAAAAATTTCTGCTCGCTATTCTTCTCTAACAATTACAACAGTGTACTATCTTAGCCTAATTAATATCTCTAGGCTTGTAGTTGACATTTACCTTTAAATCATGTAGTCTTCCTTGCTAGTGTTGTGTCGTCGATCCATGCTAGTTCTTTTTAGAAGTAATGTAAATGTTGTGTTCCAGTGCAATGACAACAAACTTGAGAGGCACTACCTGATGCACGACGATAGGTAGGCTATTAGGAGTTTCTTGAATTGGGGGGCGGTGGTGTTACAGGGGAGCATCAGAATTGGAAGTTGAGCCTTGGGAAATGGTTCAGATATTTCTTGGGTTGGTTTACCATGGAATTAGGCAACTTTGGAGTTGATTTTTATTCACTTGATGATTTATTTAGTGCA
Source organism: Triticum aestivum (assembly GCF_018294505.1). Taxonomy (NCBI): domain Eukaryota; kingdom Viridiplantae; phylum Streptophyta; class Magnoliopsida; order Poales; family Poaceae; genus Triticum; species Triticum aestivum. Next base: position 99,739,485 of record NC_057802.1, read on the forward strand.
AGAATTCTCATGGCTGGGTCTCAGGTTCAGGCATGTGCAGTGGATCTGATTTCCTCCATCAGTCTATGGTAGATAAACTGAGCGTTGTGGCCATGCTTGATGCAGGAGCTCAAGAACCTGCGGCCGCAGCTCTACTCCTCCTCCGAGTACCGCGAGAAGTCCTACCTCAAAACTCACCAGAAGCAGATGTGAGTAGCCACCTCTGCTGTTCCTCCTCTCCTCCATTAGAAGCATATCCTAATTTCTGTTCTAGTGCAGTTTTGTGTATCTCTAGCTCATTGGGATATGAAGATGCTACAAGCACTTGATCTGTGACTCACATGTGGTGTAGCATATGGACTTTGAAATGTTTTACTTTCATGACATGATTAGGAAAATAGCAGAACATAGAGCATTGCTGTGGCAGTACAGTATTCTCTTGGATTATTTAGATACCTAGTGAGTAGTTACCACCAATGTGGTTTGAGTTTTAGCTTGTAACATGGTGGAATTGGCTTAGCAGGGGGACTGGCCTCACTAGTAACATTCAAGCCCTTGATGGTCTTTGCGTTTTACTTGTGTTGTTGACAGTAGTTAATTAAACCTGCTGCTGCTGCTGTTATGCCTATATTCACTTCTGCTGCTGCTGTACTTGTGATGATGTTGTACTTGTGATGATGCTACTTGTGATCTTCTGAAATGACCCATTGGCGACTTCATTACGCGGGGATAATGATTTTGCAGGTACCCCGAGAGGCCCTTGAGTTTGCCGGAATGTCGATTAACTTCCGTTCCGGCAAATTCGGGTACTCCATATGTCCTATTTTCAGCAAAGGTCATGCTGAAATTTTCCGTGAATTTTAGCATGACTTTGCTAAAAATAGGACATATGGGGTACTTGCGACTAATGCATGGGCCGGGGTATCTTAGTACTTAATTAAGTAGGATCAACTGCCCCTTTATTCTTGTTGCATTAAACCATAGGTGGCAATAGAGCCAAGTGATTAGGCCCAACTTAGAATTCTCCTTCCCTTTTCTTGATAGGGTATATTATTAGAAGATACCCATATATATCAGTCAACCTAGGGTGCCTCGGCATCGATAAACCCTAAATGATGAAAACTTAACTTAGCATTTAGGGTGCCTCAGCGTCGACAAACCCTAAATTATAAAACCTTGGGTTTTAGGGTGCCTCGGTGTCGATAAAAACCTAAATGATGAAAGCTTAGGCTTTTAGGGTGCCTCGGCGACGACAAACCCTAAATGATAAAAGCTTAGCTTTTAGGATGCCTCGGTGTCGACAAACCCTAAATGATGAGACCATGATCTTGTTCCTTGACAATAACCAACTTTTTGACCAAACCTTTTTCTTATTTAGAGCGAAACATGGCCCACAACGATGAGGCCGGCGGTTCGGGCGGCAAGGCATTCTGGGAGCTGTCCCAGGAGATGGAGGAAGAACCTCACCGCTATGAGGACGCCGCGGAAGACACCGATCCTGACTACACAACCCCTAGTGGCGTCGGGGATGACACCACTGATGGTGCCGCCGAGGATGCCACCACTAATGATGGAAGTGCACGCATAGATGGCAGCCAACCGAAGAGGCAACGGAAGGACCGGCGCCCGAACGTGCTCGGCACCGTCAAGGAGGAATTTACTGAAGTGAACTGCGACGGGGATCCAACGGCGCCTGTCGGAGTAAATAGCCACGGGTAGCCTAACCGACTGCCCCTGGCTCCTCAAAAAAATTATCAGGCCATTTGGGCCTTCGAGCATTTCAAGCATTGGGCCGCCTTCCCTGGCCGGCTACCTCTGAAGCCGACTCTCAGAAGGCGACCCAGCCTCAGCAACCTCCCCCCAAGATAACCATGGGATGGCCGACTCCGGGAAGCCGGCCATAGAGGATGCCGACTCCCCAGAGTCGGCCATGAAGAACGCCGACTCCCCAGAGCCGGCCGCAAAGAGCGCCGACTCCAAGAAGCCGGCCAAGACCGCACCCACCAAAACTACACCCACATAACGGTGACAGGACGGGGTGTGGCCATAGTGCAGCCCACTACCCCCGAAGCCCGAGGCAGGCGTGGCCACAGGACGCCGTACGGGACGGCCATCTCCCGTCCGGCTCGGCACTGTAGACATGCTGGCCTCAACGTCACCCACGACAGATGCCGGTACGGCCCACGGGCGGCGGGCCCCTTTAGCCAGAGAGAGGCGCGAAGGCGGCCCGGCCTCCCCTAGTCGGCCAAGGGCGTAGCCGGCCTCCAGAAGCCGGCTACCCCTTCCCTCGAAGCATGTGCCACATTAAGGAGACAAGACGAGGTAAGGCTACTGTGAGAGCCCTCGAGGTGGCACACTGTAGCCACGCTTACCTCGACGAAGCCCTCGTCATCAGGGACGAGGCTACAGTAAGCAGCCGCCGACAAGACCCTAGGCAGTGGGGCCGGCCTGTCGACCGAGAGGCCGGCAGCCAGCGGGACCCACCAGTCGGCAGGCCCCAGTGGCCGGCGGAGAAGCCGGCGAGCGCAGACACTGACGGCTGGGACCCGCGCCCAGCCGGATTACAATTGTACCCCCGGGGGTAGGCCTATATAAACCCCCCGGGGCACCCATGCAAAGGGTTGGCTTCTTAGAGTTACACACACACCATAGAGAGGGGGAAGTGAGAGCTAGCCTTGCTCTTCTTCTCCCTTGAACCCAACAGCTCTAGGAGCAATTGTAGCTACTCTTTCTGATCTAGTGATCATGCGGAGACCCCGCAGAGCAGGACTAGGGGTGTTATCTCCACGGAGAGCCCCGAACCTGGGTAAGATTCGCCGGCGTGCATGTCTTCGCCTTATCCCGTTTCCAGGCACCGGCGATGTCTTACTGGCACCCACCATGATAAGCCACCCGTTGGCATATGTCGCACCTACCACCCGACAACGCCCAAAGAATTAGTCAAGGGGTACTCGGTTCAGCTCGGGTGCATTCTCTGGAGCACCGTCTCGATCAACACCGAGAACCTAAGGCATAAGGACCGAGGGAATTTGCGCAACCTCCTCTTCACGAAGCTGCACGAACGATACAAGTTCCCCGCTGACTTTGCAAACACACGCCTCTCAGGGAATAAAGTGAACAGCAGCGCCCTCACGAAGATGAGCACGGCCCTGTCTACTTGGAGAAGCGCGGTGAAGAGAATGATTAACAAAGGTGATAGTTATGAGAAGAACAAGGCGAAAAATCCTTCGATCAGCGAAGATGACTACAAGGAGTTCAAGATCAAGTGCGAGAGCGGTGCATCTGAGGAATCAAGTCAGTGGGGGAAAGAGATGCGGGACTTGAACTTAGGGGTCCCCAAATTCGGTCCCGGCGGTTACAGAGTGGCGGAACCTATATGGGACGAGGACGCGGAGCGTGCCGAGCAAGGCCTACCGCCCCGCTTCGAGAAATACCGTGAGAAGCAGACCAAGAACTATGTCAGGGCCCGGTACAAGGAGGACCTGGTAACAAAGGAGCTTACCACAGATCCGAAGACCAAGGCGCTTGAGAAAGTTCTGGTAAGGAATACACCCCCGCGTAATTAGCTACATATATGGTAGCATTCTAGTTAATGAAGCCAAATTTCTAAATGGTTCACATTCCTTCCGCAGGAGACTGAAAGTTGTAGCGCGGGGTCGTTTCAGAGCTCCCCAGCTTGGGACAGCACTCTAAATAGGGCGTTGAACATAATGAAAAACAAGGATAAGCTCAGTAAGCCGTCGTCAGCTGGTCATGTGGCCGGCAAAGGCTTGTCCACAAAATGGTCGTCATACTATAACGCTGGTGGGCGAAAGGAGAAAAAGACGAGCTCGGAAAGCCAGTCGCGCGAGGTTCAAGAACTCAAGGCACAAGTGGCGCGGATTCCGGAGATTGTCCAAGAGCAAGTGCAACAACAACTGGGAACGACGCTCACCGCTATTGTGCCTAGCTTGATTGAGGGGCTACAGGCGTGGATTGCGGGCGGCCAACAGGGGCTCCCCCGGTTCCCAGCTTCACGGACAGCAACTCGCACAACGTGCAGGCGGCGCCATTGGTGTCTCCGGCGGAGGCGGTATTGGTGTCTCCGGCGCCGGCACGGGCATTGGAGCTTAATGCACCCGGGTGTACGCCGGCCGGCACCTCAGCAGCAAGCGGCCCCTCGGTCAGTTGCATGCCCGCCGTTGGCGGTGCCTCGACATTAGCCGAGCTCGACACCATCACGGTAACTAAGCCTCTCGGCCGATGACTTCATCTCCTTGCCTTTGACTGGGCATCCCTGACGCCCTACATGTTTTCGCAGGGCGCCGCCGACGTTCCATGCACTCGCCTGCACTTCGTGGCGGCGAGTTGATCGATGTCACCAAGGACAGAATCGTTCAACCGGGCAACCCCGTGTTCCACGGTAATCCGATGCCACCCACTGTGTATAGGGTTGAACTGGTTCAGGTGCTGCCAGGCTGCGATGAGTTGTTACCTCCGATTCCACCCGCTGGGGCCGACGAAGATGATGTGATGACCCTCAGCGCCTGCGTAAGCTGGCCCCTGCTTTGGCCGAAGAGCCAGATTCGTTTGGGGGCGGGGGACACCACCCCACAGACAACACCGCCAGTCGTGCCGGCGCCAATGGCAAGACCGCCGCAATGCTACCGGACTTGCCGGACATCCCTATGGCACAGGATCCGGACATGCATATGGCACAGGATCCGGATAACGACGACAACGACGACGGTACATTTACCAACGTCGATAAGTACTTTGCCGAACATGGGTACGGTGACGAATTCTTCGGGCCTCCTTCTCAAGAACCCAACCCTGAAAAAGATGACAGCGATCGAGCTGGTACCGCGGACAAACGCAATTGCAACAGGCATCGTCTGGCGTTCAGTTCTCAGGAGACGCCTCCAGCTGCCGCCTTCACCGAGCCTCAGATAGTCGAGGTGCGGAATATTATCAGCCCCAACACACTCAAGAAGGCGGTCTCTGAGCAGAACGCGATCCCATTACAGGAGATGAGGAAGAAGGGACGGAAACGAAAGAATAACAAGGGCGGTGCAAGCCAGCCGGCACCGAGTACGATCCGTGCTCAGGACGGGCCAGCTTCACCTAAGGATATCTCGAGCAGGGTCCATGTGGCGGGTAGGCCGATGCTACCGACTAATCTGCTCAATGCTGCAACCGGTGCTATGCGGAGTCTGCATGACAGTGTTCTTTCTTTGGAGAAGCGGCGTCTCTCCGCGAATGATGTGGCATACCCGGTTTTCGTGGCCAAGGTGCCAGAGGGCAAGGGCTTTGTGGATAGCGCCATTCGGGGTACGATCGTCCTGCGGTTTGATGACATCTTTGCTATGTTTAACCTTCATCCGCTGTACTACACCTTCGTTCGGCTATTTTCGCTGAGTATGGAGATGCGCATCATTAGATACAAGACCCCAGACATCGTGATAGTCGACCCCTTCTACATGCGTGCCAAGATCTTGGGCAGCGCTGGGGACCGGCAAGTCGCGAGTTCATACCTCGAAGGGGTCATTCTGGCAAACCCAGATAAGGATAACTTCCTCGTTCCTTACTTTCCCGAGTAAGTCATCCCCTCACCGCCCCGTAACATATGATTTCTTAGATTTCGATCGTTCTTTTTTTCTAACATTCCGTGTTTTGTGCAGTGACACACATTGCACACTCATCCTCTTAAGACCGAAATATTCCATGGCCACGTATTTCGACCCGGACCGTCAGTCGAAGAAAGACTACACAAATATCAAGAAAGTTCTTGATGATGTTCTCCCCGGCTACGCCAGATCTGGAGGCACCTTCAGTAGGCCAGTTCGTAGGTACGGCAAGCACATATTCAGCCACAATACGACGTTCTCCTGCATCAAGCAGCCGCCTGGCGGTCTGAAGGATGCCTACTACGCCCTCCATCACATGCGGGCGATCGTACGGGACCATAATCACCTTTTGCTACCAAGTAATCTAAAAGATTGGGCCGCATGCTTGTCGGCAATCCAGGACGCGGACATCAGACAAGAATTCTTTCGCATCCAGTCGGAGTTTGCGGAAATCATCCATAAATATGTCCTTCGTACCTCGGGGCAGTTCTATCTCAGACATCAACCGTCCAACAGTGAGATAGAAACAATGCTACAAATGCACGCTGACAACGCCCGCGATTTCATGACCATCACGAAAGACGGCGGCTTCATCCACGCTCCGGTCCCTGAGTCGAGTCGAAAGTAGTGATGCTATGTAGTTCTGAAATGTAGATTGGCTCATGTTGTAATATTAAACTTTAATGAACTTGTATGTCTCTTTGGTTTGGACAGTCGTTCAACTTATATGTAATCGATGCTATTTATTAGTAGGACCATGAATCGTGCTATTAATGTGTTGCTTTTCTCTTCCGATCCTTTTGTTGCATACTTATATATTGCTTATGTATTGTCTGTGAATTGCTACTAACTTTTTGTTTGGCTAGTGCATAGAGATGCCATCGTATGTCGTGTACAAGGGTAAGGTTCCCGGAGTCTACGACGACTGGGAGGAGTGTCGGAGACAGGTTCACCATTTCAGCGGTAACAGCTACAAAGGGTACACCACTAGGGCGGAGGCGGAAGCTAGATACGCGCGCTATCTAGCGGGAGAGAGGAGGGAGCGGAGGAGGAACCGGATGAAGACCAGTTTCATCGCGATGATGCTAATCGTGATGACCGCAGCTCTCTTCTATGTGATGGTAGTTTAGATGATCGATATCGACCTGTAATGTGAAGACAAACTCGCTAATCGCGGTTTCAAGACTTGTAATGTTCTAACTTTGTTCGGTCTCTTGAATTCATAGAATAATATGATGAATTGTATTCGGAGACTAATCTTCTATTGTATTTGATAACTCTGCTGTTTATATGTTGTGCTGTCTATATTGTGTGCAGCAATATGTTTTGTAACCTGTGCAAATATCAGAAAAGAAAAAAAATCCCTAATATTCATACTAGTGGCGCACCACCCAGAACTTTAGTGGTGCACTGCAAAATGCTCACTAGTGGCGCATCAGCAACAAGTGCGCCATTAGTAAGCCAGAGACATGGTTAAATATGGCCCCCAGGGAGGCATTCTAATGGCGCACCGTATGGTCTACTAATGGCGTACTACATGGTGCGCCATTAGTATCTGGTATACTAATGGCGCACCTGTGGTGCGCCATTAGTAATAAAATCTAATGGCGTGGTGCTAGTGGCGCACCTGTAGTGCGCCATTAGTAGGCAAAACAGGTGCGCCACTAGCAGGCCTTTTCGTAGTAGTGCATAACCCGGATTGAACAGGGTAATAACATCTAACTCAACCAAAGTTTTTGGCTGTCGCAATCAAATGGATCGGTCCGATCCATAAAATCAAGATCCCGATACAAAAGATCTACTAGTCCATGATGACGACAAGTTGTTGTAAATATAAGCCAAGCACGATCAAAAGCCCTTAGGTCCACCTGAAACTTATTTTTCTGTTGTTCAACATACAGTTCCATGAGAAATTTCTTGTTGAAAAACTTAATCCTCACGGACAACAGTGCCCTCGCATTCCTCATGAAGAATGTGACAAAGCTAGTGTTTACATGGTTGGATGCATATCCTTCCACCATAATTGTCTTCAAACGAATGTGTCGGTGCAACAGCAAGCATTCAAGACAAGACCATGACAGAGAGAGCTCTTTGGGGAATCAAAGGGCGGATCAAGAAGACCAAGATGAGCCAAGAGAGCAGAATAACACTAAGAAGAAACCTCCCTTGCCGGGTAGGTGAGCCTGGTCAGGTTGAGGCCACCTCGAAAACAAGTCTCAAGATTTCCCCGGCAAGGATTGCCAGGACCACTGGCGGCCTGCACCCCCGCCAGGATTCCGCTGCTCCACCGCATCGCAACGCAAGTCGTCCATCAATGTGGTGTCAAGCCCTCAGGTGACTAAGTGGCTGTCGCTCGACGCATGGCAGCCATTTGGAAGGAAGATTATCTCCACATGACACCCGTCCGGAGGCATGTCAAAGAGACAGGCATGAGATTACTAAAACAGCATGGCAAGGCTTGTCAGGCTACATCCACGACGTGACATCCAGTGGTGCATTTAATGTGCCTTGTCCTAACTGCGAGAGTTAGGTATGATAGCACTTCTGGCTATCTAATCAGTGCACAAAGACTGATTTGCCACTGTGGTAACCCCTTGGCCTATAAAAGGAGGGCCATGGCAACCTAAAATAGGATTTAGACCCTGGTGTACTCATACGCGCGTAGCTGCACTCCCTGAGGCGACCTTGCCAGGCTTGAGTGCGTGCGCTTTTCACCGTCCGCTCATCAATCCACTAAAGCAGGAGTAGGGTTTTACGCCTCACGGCGGCCCGACCCTAGGTAAAAACCACCCGTGTCAGCATTGCCGTGCTGCTCGATGGCCTCCACTCTTTGTGCAACGTGCCCCTCCCCCTCATTGAACCACAAAGGGGCCGATGGCCCCATAGGTGATCGTGCTCTGCCATGACAGAATGTCATGAGATCTAAGAAAATCCTTGTGCTTCCTCTGCCGCCGATTGGTTAGACCTTTTTCTCGAAGTCCTAGTACCCAAATATACAAGATTCAAAATAGTTAATGTCTAAAATAGAGTATGTCGAAGGAGCGACAGCTGAACGGTTAATTCTAGAACATTATACATGGGCTTTCAATGTTTGAAATCATCACCTTTATATACAAATTCTCGAGACATGGAAAGCATCGTAGCAAGCCAATAGTGGTGTTCAGATCAAGACACCCTATATAAATATATAAGGTCTTGACAGAATCCAGCACCCCTAATACGCCATCCATGGACAAGCTCTTCATTCGGCATAGAACATAATATTAGCACCGAAAGTGTACTCCAAGATGATCTTTAACTTATGCGCACAATGAAAAATGCAGATTACTAAAGTGTACATGGATAATATACAGTACCTGAATAAGTGTGGATCCAACCACCAACTTGTAACCTTCAAACGGATGAGGAAATACACCCAAGGTCTCCAATTTAGGCGCAGAGACCATAGTTATTTGCGAAGGTTTATAACAACAATCAAGGAGCAACCTTTGAAGTGAAGGGGCATCTTCGATGATGAGCTCCTATACTTCAATATGAATTCCAATGGTTACAAGGTGAGGCAACTTTATTTTGAGATAAGGGATATGGATTCCTAGTCCAAAAACAAGCACCATATTCTCAAGTGCAGGGCAGCTGGAGTGGATGATACTGTGCAGTGAGGCCACCGACAGATCAACCAACACAAGCGCATGTTTTTTCAGTAGTGGGATTCGAAGCATTTGTACCAAATTGTCTGCTAGATGGCACTGGGTCAAGGTGGCGGTGTGGAGAGAGGAGGAAAACCATGAGATGGGCATCGGTGGGGAGGGCATAGATGCAGCTTTTGGTGGTAACTGTCGCTGTAGTAATGGTAGAACTCAAGCTGCTGGAGTTTCTTGAATTGACGAGATGTCAGTCAGGCGGCCACCATGTAGGGTATATCCAGCAAGTAGCATGCCGGGATGCAGATGCGTTGAACGGAGCCCTGGTGGGAGGACATGATGGCTCCGGGGATTTCATAATCATCATCGATAGATAGCTGACGACAATTGAGATTAAGAGGCCCGGCGCACCACTGAGTGCACCACCGAGATGCGAGGACTTGTGTGCGGCAGCCATCCTTGGCGGGGAGAAGGTAGATGATCTCCCCAAGGATGGTGTCCGGGAGATCGCTGATGCGGTCCGCCGGAGATTCTACTGGTTCCTCGGGTCCAGGGGAACAAAAAAGGTAGAAATATACATGTAGGACATTCAAAATCAATTCTTGAGATCTGGACAAAAAAAGGCACAAACATATATGTAGGACATTCAAAATCAATTCTCAAGACTTGGCCACGAATTATTAGCACGCACGCTAAATCTAGTCAGATTATTTGCAAAAATCATTTGTATAGAACAAACAATTAATCACTAAACCTATACGGATACCATTCAAACAATCAATACACTACGTGCATCTAACAGATCTTAATTACTCTTATTTCATGGACTGAGAGAACATAACCATAGGATTTGTATTCCAAAAAAATTAGAGAGGGGAGAGTAACTAGAGAGAACACATGATATGTTTGTCGCACAAATGGGTATATAGATGAATAACCGGTTTTCCTTCAGAGTCGCAGTCGTTGCCGGAGTTGCTGTTGACCTCCGGCTCCTGCTGGGGGGCGCATGACGGCGCCGACAAAGTCAAGGTCGTGTTGCTGCCCATGCAACACCTCGTCGGCAGCGACGGCAAACTGGGTAAACATCATGTCCTTGTCTCCTATTACCTTCGATCCTTAGACGCACAGTTCAGGACCCCCTACTCGAGATTTACCGGTTTTGACACCGACATTGGTGCTTTCATTGAGAGTTCCTCTGTGTTGTTGATAGATGGATTGATCGCTCGCCTTGTCATCAACGACAGCATCACTTCTGGAGGAGCCCTAGTTTCAGGGTAGACCATCCGGCTTGGCAGCTTCACCATGGGCGCCCGTTTGGCCATTAAGCCAAAGGCTGCCCCCCAAGTCACCAAATATCATCTCCGTATCGGCCCTGAATACTCCGACAAGATGGATCCGGCAGATGAATCGTCTTTAAATGAGCTGCTAGATCGCATCGCTACCCTGGGGGTCGCAACTGACTATGATCGGATTGGGCTTAAACCCGATCAGAGAGAAATCAAATCTCCACCGATCACCCACCAGGTAGCGGTTGTGGAGGAACAAGCCGACAACAAGTCTTCTCCTATGTTGAGAACAAACTATGTCCGGATGTCTGAGCTCGGAGACCCGGATACCCATCTCCGGGGGGACACTCCCTGCCTTCCGAACATAGAATCGGGTGTCGAGCCTGAAAACTCACTGGACCCTCCGGAGCCCGGGCTGGTAAACTCGAGAATTCTTCAAACTCCGGACTCCACATGGGTCAGGGTCCGGATTTAATCCCATCCACCCACCACAAGCAATACTCCCCAAGCACTTCCGGTCCTTCGGATATATGCGACCTAATGTATGTGTGGCAGCAGCCTCAGGAAACAGTCCATCACTTTTGGGCCAGATTCCTCCTTGTTAAAAACAAGATCAAAGACTGCTGCAAGAACGATGCAATTTCAGTATTTTGCAACAACTGTACGGATGGTGGAATCCTTAATGCCCTCAACCGCCGTCGCGTACTACACTTTGTAGACTTGGCAAACATAGTACAGAAGTACTGTGCAATGGAAAGCGCCTGGAAAACCCAGACTGACTGCTGGGAACCTCAGGACTTTAAGCCATCTCCCGGTTGGGCAAAAAGGATGCACCCTCGCGGGGCACCCGATCACCATCCCGTGGACAAGAAAATCAAGCCCTTTACTGGGCATAGAACTGTCCTCGAGGAATGGCTCGGCAGGCCATGTCAAATACACATGACGCCGAATACCGAACCAACCCACAGCCTCCGAGCATGTTGGATACTCCGGCAAGTGGCCAAGAGCGGTGAGGGTATCCTCATCAACACTACCTTACAGAAGTACTCTTCGGAGGATGACAACCTCAAAGTATTTACGGTCTTCGAGACCTTTTCTTCAAATAATCTATATAAAACGGTGCACAGCGACCTCGCCGAAGTTTGCCAAGTAGCAACAATAAATCCTTGGAACGATACGGCAATAACTTTCAATGCCGATGATGAACCAAGATCCCGATCAGTCCGGGCACCAGCCGCTTTGGTCCTAAACCCAATTGTGGACGGCTTTCGGCTCACTAAAGTGCTCATAGACGGCGGCAGCGATTGAACCTCATCTACGAAGACACGCTTAGTAAAATGAAAATGGAAAGGAGCCACATTGAGCAAAGTAATACAACATTTCGAGGCATTATCCCCAGTCGAGAAGCAAGATGCACGGGGAAAATTAAGCTCGACATGGTATTCGGCACGCCGGAGAACTATAGGTCCGAAGAGTTGCTCTTCCATGTGGCACCTTTCAATAGCGGCTATCACGCCCTTTTGGGGTGAGACACATTCACACGCTTTTAGGCCATACCCCATTACAGGTATATGAAGCTCAAAATGCCCGGGCCCAACAGAGTTATCATTATCACCAGTGATCCGGACATAGCACTCCGCGCCAAAAACAAAACCGCATCTTTGGCCCTTGAGGCATTATCCGAGGCCCTTGCGGCTGAGGAGTTAACCACCCTACCTACCACAGTGGATAAGGACGACGTAATCCTGGATATGAGGCCTAAGTCCACTTCTTTCAAACCAGTAGACGAAATAGTCAAATTTCAAGTCCACCCGATGGACCCCAAAAAGACAGCTTCCCTAGGGGCACAGCTGGATCCGACGGTCGACGCTGCATTACGCGCGTTCTTGCGTGAAAATTGGGACACCTTCGCCTGGCTCCCTTTGGATATGCCAGGAATCCCACGTAGGCTGGCCGAACATAGTCTCAATATACTAAAGGGGTAAAACTAGTCAAGCAAACACTGCGGCGATTTTCCGAACCCAAACGACAAGCCATGGGAGAGGAGCTGACCAAGCTACACGAAGCCGGGTTTATCAGAGAGATCAAACATCCGGACTGGCTAGCAAACCTGGTCATGGTGCCAAAGAATGATAAATCCTGGCACCTGTGTGTCGATTTCAAAGACCTTAATAAGGCCTGCCCCAAGGATCCTTTCCCACTTCCTCGCATTGGCTAGATTATTGATGCAACCGCAGGACACGATTCACTGTTTTTCCTCGATGCATACTCCGGATACCATCAAATCAAGATGAAGGAATCCGACCAGGCCGCAATGGCATTCATCACCCTGTATGGGCCTTTTTGCTTCAAAACTATGCCTTTCGGGCTCAAGAACGCCGGGGCCACATACCAACGCATGATTCAAACATGCCTGGAAAAGCAAATCGGCAAAACGATCGAAGCATATGTAGATGATGTAGTAATGAAAATTAAGCATGTCGAGTCATTGGTGGACGACTTGCGCCTTACATTCGACAACCTCTGAACATATGACATACGGCTCAATCCGGAAAAGTGTGTTTTTGGCGTTCCCGTCGGAAAACTCCTTGGGTTCATTGTTTCCAACAGAGGAATCAAAGCGAACCCAGCCAAAATCCGAGCCCTGTCACAATTGGCTACACCAACAGACCTCAACCAGGTACAAAAGCTAGCCGGATGCGTAGCAGCTTTAAGCCGTTTTATCTCCAGATTAGGAGAAAAGGCATTGCCACTGGATCGCCTGCTCCGACGCACCGACCACTTTGCATGGACGGATGCTGCAACAGCCGGATTGGAAGAAATAAAAACTTTGGTAGCAAGTAACCCAATCCTGGCCGCGCCAAACGTCGGCGAACCTATGTTGCTCTACATATCCGCAACTCACCAGGTCGCGAGTGCGGTGCTCGTCGTTGAACGAGAAGAAGAGGGAGATAAATTCCCACTTCAAAAACCAGTATACTACGTATCTACGGTCCTTACACCATGCAAATCCCGATACCCACATTATCAAAAGATAGCATATGCTGTCTTTATGGCATCCCGGAAGCTGCGGCACTACTTTCAAGAGTGCTCGATAATGGTGGCTTCTGAAGTACCACTCAATGATATTATAAACAACCGGGACGCCACCGGCTGGATTACCAAATGGGCCATTCAGCTCTTACCATTTGAAATAACATACAAGCCACACCTAGTGTCGTGGGTTTGTCACGGCAGATGTCCTAGCAAGAGGACTTAGTCGTGGAGCCATCGCAATGGGTTAGCTTAAAGGGGTTAAAACAGACAAAGGACACGAGGGTTTATACTGGTTCGGCCCCTTGGGATGAAGTATAAACAATCCATTATGGGGATAACCCGGCTTCCTTGGCCGGTTTACACCTAGTAGTAATATCCCCAACATTAGGCCCCAGATTGATTTGAAATGGTTCATGTCAATCTTCAAAACCTTGAGAAAAATTCTTCTTTCATATCTTCGCATAAATCTTGTAAACCACCATGACGTCATCATTCAGAATCATAATAAACCGCCGTGACGTCACCTGTTATTTTAAATGGTATACTTCTCACCTTCATTAATGAGCCTCCGACAATCGAGGCGACAAATCTATCACATATCCATTTGTTAGGCTCCTCGATTCTTGCGTTTGACCCTTATCCTTTCGTCTTTATAAACACGGCCGAGGGTCCCTTCCATTTTCCCCCCTTCTCTTCGTCTCCTTCTTCCTCGCGACGTCTCAGAACTCAAGCTCTACCGCCGCCGTCGACCTTCGTATCTGCATCAACCAAGGCCGGTGCATCAACCTGATCAAAACAGAGCAACGCGGCACTCCTCCACTGTTCCGCAGCACCGGTGAGTTCATTTCCTTTTGAACCTCAGATCTGCATTAGGGTTCCGCCGTTCGTCGGTGTTCTTCCCTGTTCGTCTTCTTTCTGTTCTTAGATCTCATAACCTGATCTGCAACTGATAGTAGAAGTAAGCGATGATAGTCCAGCGTCCTTTGCCAACCTCAGAAAACACCTTTTACTGCCTGAGATCCAATCAAACAAACGTGTTCTTCCACTGCCATTTCCTCTTTTCAGAACTGTGGCAGATCCAAATTTATACCACCGATCTGTGAAATCTGTTTGCGCCATACTTAGAAAATTTTGTAAATCTGTAGCCTCTATACCATTGTGGGCGGTTTATCCTTTAAACTTTGATAACTCATCATATACCATTAGCCCTCTGTTAAACCGCCAACCTGCTTTAAATGCTGAAATCCGGTTTAGTACACCCAAATGCTTGAAATATGATCGTCTTCCATCATTGCACCGGTTTGTAAGTTGTAACCATGAACTTTAAACCGGATATCGTGCCTTTTTCCAGTTTTTCACCAGAAATCGCCAAACAATTTTGTTCCTGTAATTGGGTTCCTTCCCGGGTTACGGAAGCGCAGCTGGCTGGTTGTGTTGCAGCAGGCGCTTTAGCAAATAAGGACATTATCCATTGGTGAGTCCCCAGTCCAGAATTTCCTCCTGAACCCCAAGACGGAGAAGTTATTGTATTTGCTGATCACCTGAGCCGAGGCTTCACTCCTCTCGGATCAAAAAATTTCCGTGACGTGCTCGCCGACTTTCAAATCCATCCCCAAGATATCGGTCCAAACTCCATATCCAGTATTTGTGACTGGCAAGTATTCTGCGAAGTGTACCTGCAAGAGGAACCTACTGTTGATCTGTTCTGGGTTTTCTTTTATCTAAACCGCCGTACTGAGTTTACGGATGGCCCCAATACTGAACTAGGCGGGGTTTCAATTCAGAAGAGGAGAGATGTTGATTTCTCTCATGCCAAGCTTCATAGTCATCCTAAGGACTGGAATCAGACTTGGTTCTACTGCCGCAACACAGCCCCAGCCAATGAAAATCCTTTGCTGGGTTACCGTCCACACCGGCTTACCCAAGCTCATCCCTTTCCTCAACGGTTGACCGCCCAGGAGCGAGCAAAATATGCCCCTCAACTGGCAAAGCTCAGAGCCTTTGTTGCAAATGGGCTGACAGGCGTGGATTTTGTCCGATGCTGGGTTTCATGGAGCGTTTTACCTTTAAGCCGGTGGCCCGGTTTAATGTGTGAATACACAGGGGATCTGAAAGACCCACAACGCCATATTGACATCCGGCTGACTGATGTTGAAGTCACCGAAGCTGTTAAAAAGATGCTTAATGAGCCAATAGATGTATGCAGCAAAACCGGGCTCAGTCCTTTCTATGCTGCCAATAAACCGCCAAAGGTATAATCTACCGTATATCTGCCTTTATCCACCCTTTGTTAAATTTCTCCTTTGATGACTTACTATTTGTTTATGCAGGCCGATGATCCATTCTGGAAGAAAAAATCACAAGATAAACCGGTAAAGAATCCTCGGCTTAAGACCAAGGCTTCAAAAAAGCCTGCGAAAAGAAAGAACGTTGAACTGTCCGAGCCCATTATTTGTGATGATCTGGAGTATCCGGATTCAGAGGTAGAACTTGACTCTCTCGGTTCATTTTTTATACACCTTATTAACAATGCTCATTATCAGGATGAAGCGGAAGCCAAACATGCTGATGAGGTAACTATTCTTTCTTCTGATTCTGATCATGTGCCAATACCAAGAATCCGTCGAGCTATTCGGAAAGTAAAATTTTCATGCCCTCTTTCTTATTTGGACCCGCACTTTCTTTTAAAGAAGCAGCAGCATGAAGCTCACCGCACAACTCGGCATAGCGGCCAAGTGGTGACCTCCTCCGGTTTACCAAATTTGTCGGTTCGCAAACGCCGCCAAGAGGTTACTTATACTCCTGACACCCTTTACCCTAAGGCGGGTTACATCCGATATCCTCTTAATCCGTCTGACTCAAATTATCAGGGAACTTCCCATTCATCTTCGGTGAGTCGTCAGCGACACAAGTCCCCCCTCTGAAAACCGTCCCTGGGTAAGCATAACATACTTTTAACTTTTTGGTCTTGTATTATATTGTCATATTGATCTTCGTGTCTGCTTTTTTTAGTGCTAAAGCCAGACCAAGCAAGAAGGCTAGATTAAATAGGCCAACCGACCATGAACCGGCTACTGAGCCAGAGAAAACCCCAGAGGCTATTGACCCGGAGGCTAACACTGTTATTGATAATCCGGAACCTCAAGCAACCGACACGCTTGCTGAACCGGTAGAAAATAATCCAACAAGCCAGTCAGCTGATTTACCAAGTCCAACTGTTGATCCGCCGAGTCCGGCTAAAGCATTTGATAAACTGCCAAGCCCTGCCAAGACTACGGACGACGATGTTGTCGTAACTAGCCTTGGTTTCAGCTCCCCTGGTCGTCCTGTCGCTTTATCAAAGCATAGCGCCAAAGAAGAAATTTCTGCTATGGACAAAGGGAAATGAAAATCCGAGTTATCCAACTATACCAACCTCAGCGCTCAAGACCTTCATTCTGGTCTTTTAAACCGCCTGTATACCAGCCGCGACTTTGAAGCCGGTTTAATAGGCCTGATGAAAGAGCGGTATGAGGTAAATGTCACTTTCCCTTTGCATAAATATTCCAATAGTCCTTTTGTTAGAACTGGTCTAACATATCAACTCCAGTAGCCCCGAAGGGCTGGTTCATAACATTGGTTTGAACCGGGTCTTAAATCGATATTTGCATTTTGCTGATGTAGCCCCCATGAATCGGCTTATATCTTTTTAGAATGAACCGGTACATCCTATTAATCTCACCACTTATAATGATGACAATCCATCTGAATCTGAACGAATACGCATGAGCCCCAAGTGTCAAGTAGATAACTTGTTATGTGCTTGAGACTTTAAATTAATTGCTGATAAGAAGCAATCCGCATTAGCCCCCAAGTGTCAAGTAGATAACTTGTTATGTGCTTGAGACTTTAAATTAATAGCTGATAAGAAGCAATCCGCATTAGCCCCCAAGTGTCAAGTAGATAACTTGTTATGTGCTTGAGACTTTAAATTAATAGCTGATAAGAAGCAATCTGCATTAGCCCCCAAGTGTCAAGTAGATAACTTGTTATGTGGTTGGGACTTCAATGTTGTAATGCTAACTTATTATCTGTATTTTGCAGGCTGAGTTGTCCAAAAAAGACTCCCAAATCACTGACCTCCAAGGAAACATCAAGTCTCAGCAAGACGAAAGTTGCAAAGTAAAAAGCGAGCTGACCACCGCTTTAACAACCATGGAGCAGCTGGAGGAATTCTTCAAAGGCGAACGGGCAGATTGGGAAACTAAAAAAGCCACCTTGTTAAAGCGGGCAGTAGATGCGGAAAACGCCCTTAAACCGGCCACAGAAGAGCTGAGCAGCCTGAAGCGGCAGATTGATGCCATGACCTCTGCCATCTTTGGTAACAATCTCTTCACCAATATGTAACAACACTAGTTATAAAAACTTCCGATTTAATAATAATTTGATCCTTTTGCAGGTAGCCGTGTTACTCATCTTGGCGCAGATATGCACAAAAAATTGAAGGCCGTCTATACTTTGGTAGAGCAGCTTTATACCGGCGCGCAACGAGCCATCTGCACAGCTTCCAATAAGCATCCACCCCCGCCGCTAATCAAGGAAACACTGGAAAAATTGTCTATGATGCCTACCCGGATTGTGGAATTGAAGAAATCCGCTGCTAGGTCCGGTGCCCTTACTGCACTGACCCGCGCCAAGGCCTGGATCTCTGACCTTGATCCGGAAGATGTTGGAAATGGTTACCCAAGCCAAAAAGAGGACGGTTCAAAATTTAACAATGATGATCTCCGGGCTATCACAAGACAGATGTGACCACTGGCAAGTAAGTTGGCTGAAGATACTAACTTGTCAATTTACCAGAATGTATATGATGCCAGCGGCAAGCGAATAAGTGCTCCAACTTATGACGTGGAAAATCTGATCCCGCCGATCCGTAAGCACACTTACGCTCCTGATGTTGAACCGTCTGATCTTATACACGACGAAGCTGTCTTTCAAGCCTTAGTAGGAATTGATTGGACAACTATTGACTTCCAGCCACTGGGTGGAGAGAAGGAGGATGAACCGGCGCAGAAAGATCCGCAATCTTCACATCAACCTGAGGCAGAATCATAATTCGGAAGCTGGTTTAACGTGTGCCTATTGTCCTCCTTGTGAAAAACGATCATTCTTTAGGGCAGTCGAAACGCCTTGTAATAGGCTAGTTTGAACTGCTGATCTGATATGCCATCGTGCATACTTGTTGCACACAATATTGTTAATCCGTCATGCTATATTTGCTTATGATCTTTATTGGTTTTATACAGCCCTATTTCTGCATAAAACAAAGTGAAAATTGTCCTGGCGGTTTACCGCCGGACGGGTCATAATGCCCAATATATAACCAAGGTTGACAACCATAGCTTTAAATAATGGAATATGAGACATATCATACCTGTGATATTGAATCACTGTGTTGGTTTACCAACATTCTTTAATAAGGGTGATGACCCAAATACTGAGTATTGATAACTCAAACCATGTTATGCTGGTATATAATAAGTGATGCCGGGTTATGATAAACACCGGATGATCATCCTGGCAACTTATAGTTAACTCCAGGCCGGGTTAAATAAACACCGGTTTATACGGATGTCTTATAATCAGGCGGGGCCATTGGACGCCGGTTCAGCTCAAAACTTTAACAAGGGAGAAAAACAAAACTGACCAATAAAAACCAGAGAAAAAACTTGTAGTCGAGGCTTTTCAAGGGCTGCCAGGCCCAAATACGAGGCTTTTCATGGGCTGCCAGGCCACTGAGTTAAACCGTTTTACAAAGCCTTTTAAGATGGTCCTCAATCCTTAACCAATCGCCGATCTATCATTGACAAGTTCAGGGTCATATGCGATTGACTTGTCAAGTTGGCGGGTCATACCAGGCTTACCTGGGCGGAGTGACTTACTTAATGAAGGCAGGTTAACCCGGGGTTTTAGGTGTATACACCAGGCTTCCAAGCCACGGCTTGATAGCCTATTGCAAGTGTAGATTTCTTTGTTCATTGCGATAGCAAAGAATCCCCAAGCAACATTTTGAGCTGTGCTCAACGGGTGCCTATGTTTGAGTTGTTCTTGACAACACTCTTTGGCCTCTAAGTAATGGCATTGCGCCAGCCAAAAGGTGTAGCTATGGTTGAACACAACCAAGCCCCCAAGTGACTTACTGTCGTGGCTTTTGAGCCAGCCAAGAGGTGTAGCTATGGTTCGAATACAACCAAGCCCCCAAGTGACTTTCTTTTGTGGCCTTGAGCCAGCCAAGAGGTGTAGCTATGGTTCAAATACGACCAAGCCCCCAAGTGACCTATATTAATAGACAACTGTAGAAGCTGAATCAAAGGGTAAACCGGAAGTCGCTTTACCAACAGAAACCTCCGTGTAACCACTCATGATATGAGAAGAACAGAAGATACCCCGCTTTAGCTGGGGCTCCGGTTTATTATATTGATCATAATATATACATCGTCAAAATATGTACATGATAGGAGCCTATGGCTCAGGTGTAGTAAGGCCGTAGATGAGCTATGTTCCACGGCCAGATCATCTCCTCCTCTGACTTGTGTGAGTCTTTATGCTCTCGAACATCAATGAGGTAATATGATCCGTTGTTCAGATTCTTGCTGACCACAAAGGGCCCTTCCCAAGGCGGGGATAACTTGTGCATATCTGTCTGATCTTGGATAAGCCGGAGCACTAGGTCACCTTCTTGAAAAGTTCTGGTTTTAACCCGGCGACTGTGAAAACGCCGCAGGTCTTGCTGATAAATCGTCGAGCGAGCCGCCGCTACGTCCCGTTTCTCATCCAACAGGTCCAACGCATCCTGGCGTGCTCTTTCATTATCTGCTTCAACATAAGCTGCCACTCGTGGCGAGTCATGACGAATATCACTTGGAAGGACAGCTTCCGCTCCATAAACCATGAAAAAGGGTGTATAACCCGTAGATCTATTGGGGGTGGTGTTAATGCTCCATAAAACGGAAGGCAACTCTTCAACCCAACAACCCGGTGTCCTCTGCAAAGGAACATAAGCCGGGGCTTGATCCCCTTCAAGATTTCCTGGTTAGCTCTCTCCGCTTGACCATTAGACTGGGGTGGGCCACTGAAGACACATCAAGACGGATGTGCTCTCTTTGACAGAACTCCTCCATAGCACCCTTGGAAGGATTCGTGCCATTGTCTGTTATAATGCTGTGTGGAAAACCAAAACGGAATATCACCTTCTTCATAAATTGAATCGTTGTGGCTGCATCACACTTGCTAACTGGCTCTGCCTCCACCCACTTGGTAAATTTATCAACGGCCACCAAGAGGTGGGTCTTCTTATCCTTAGACCTCTTAAAGGGTCCAACCATTCAAGCCCCCAGGTTGAAAA
This sequence comes from Triticum aestivum, assembly GCF_018294505.1. Classification (NCBI taxonomy): domain Eukaryota; kingdom Viridiplantae; phylum Streptophyta; class Magnoliopsida; order Poales; family Poaceae; genus Triticum; species Triticum aestivum. The sequence continues at coordinate 99,760,417 of NC_057802.1, forward strand.
CGACCAGGTAATTGGAATCATCCTCAGCTCCTGAGCCGGAACATGATCCCGACGTGCAAACTTCTGATAGCCATCGCACCTTTTGACCAAGTCCTCAGCATCGGCATGAGCCGTTAGCCAATAGAAACCGTGACGAAAAGCCTTAGCCACCAGGGACTTTGAACCGGCATGATGACCACAATCACCTTCGTGAATTTCGCGTAAAATTTCACGACCTTCTTTAGGAGAAACACAACATTGAAACGCCCCTGAGACACTGCAATGATGTAGCTCGCCGTTGACAATAGTCATGGACTTGGAACGCCGGATTATCTACCTGGCCAGAACTTCATCCTCTAGTAACTCACCCCGGTTCATATACACCAAATATGGGATCATCCAATCCGGGGTGACATGAAGCGCCGCCACCAACTGAGCCTCCGGATCAGGAATAGATAAGTCCTCCTCCGTGGGTAGCTTGACTGACGGGTTATGCAAAACGCAAGAAAAACATTGGGCGGCACCGGTTTACGCTGGGAGCCCAACCGGCTTAAAGCGTCCGCCGCTTTATTCTTTCGTCGGTCCACATGATCAACCTGATAACCCTTGAAATGACCTGCAACAATATCCACCTCTCGACGATACGTTGCCATGAGGGGGTCCTTGGAATCCCAAGTACCAGAAACTTTTTGAGCCACTAGGTTTGAGTCACCAAAACATTTAACCCGGCTCAGATTCATCTCCTTAGCCATCCAAAGACCATGGAGCAGGGCCTCGTACTCAGCTGCATTATTAGTACAAGGAAACATCAAGCGGAGAACATAACAAAATTTGTCACCTCGAGGGGAAGTAAGAACCACTCCAGCCCCCGAGCCCTCATATTGCCTGGATCCGTCGAAATGAATCGTCCAGTATGTGTTATCCGGTCTATCCTCCGGCGCCTGCAACTCTGTCCAGTCGTTGATGAAATCCACGAGTGCTTGAGACTTGATGGTCGTGCGAGGAATATATTTTAATCCGTGAGGCCCAAGCTCAGTAGCCCACTTAGCAACCCGGGCAGTCACTTCTCTGTTCTGCATGATATCTCCCAAAGGAGCAGAACTGACCACAGTAATGGGATGGCCCTGAAAGTATTGCTTCAGCTTCCGGCTCGCCATAAAAACCCCATATACAAGCTTCTGCCAATGTGGATATCTCTGTTTTGACTTGATGAGCACCTCACTGATATAATAAACCGGCCGTTGAACCGGATACTCCTTTCCTGCCTCCTTGCGCTCCACCACAATAGCCACGCTGACAGCCCGAGCATTAGTAGCCACATATAACAGCAATGGTTCCTTGTCAATGGGAGCAGCCAGAACAGGTGGTTCGGCAAGCTGCCGCTTTAGAGACTCAAACGCTTCATTAGCCGCATCACTCCAGACAAAGTTGTCCGTTTTCTTCACCATTTGATATAAAGGGATGGCCTTCTCCCCGAGACGACTTATAAACCGGCTCAATGCTGCAATCCGGCCTGCCAGTCGCTGAACATCATTGATGCACTTCGGTTTAGCCAGTGAAGTAATAGCCTTGATCTTCTCCGGATTAGCTTCAATGCCCCTGTTAGACACCAGAAAACCCAAAAGCTTGCCTGCTGGCACACCAAGAACACATTTGGCCGGGTTGAGCATCATCTTATAAACCCGGAGGTTATCAAAGGTCTCCTTTAAGTCATCTATTAATGTTTCCTCCTTCCTGGACTTCACCACAATATCATCCACATAAGCATGAACGTTGCGCCCAATCTGGTTATGAAGACAATTCTGAACATAACGCTGATAAGTTGCCTGGGCAGTCTTGAGCCCAAAGGGCATAGACACATAGCAGAAGGTTCCAAAGGGAGTTATAAAAGTTGTCTTCTCCTGGTCCTTAACTGCCATCTTAATCTGATGATAACCTGAGTATGCATCCAGAAAACTCAAATGCTGACAACCCGCCGTGGCATCAATGATTTGATCGATACGGGGGAGGGCAAAAGGATCAGCCAGACACACTTTGTTCAAATCCGTGTAATCCACACACATACGCCAGGTGCCATTCTTCTTAAGCACCTGCACCGGATTAGCCAACCACTCCGGATGAAAAACTTCAACAATGAACCCTGCTGCCAAGAGCCGGGCTACCTCCTCACCAATAGCCTTGCGCCTCTCTTCCTTGAACAGGCGAAGGAATTGTCAGACCGGTTTAAACTTGGGATCAATATTAAGGGTGTGCTCAGCGAGTTCCCTCGGTACACCTAGCATGTTAGAAGGCTTCCATGCAAAGATATCCCGATTCTCACGGATGAACTCGATGAGCGCGCTTTCTATTTCGGATCCAGATTTGCACTGATGATCAACTGTTTGGATGAATCGCCGGGCACAAAATCAACCATCTTAGTCTCATCAGCCAATTTAAACTTCAAGGCCGGATCATGCTCTGTGGTTGGTTTCTTCAAAGAAGTCATGTCCGCCGGATCAACGTTGTCCTTATAGAACTTCAGATCCTCTGCTGCACAAACCGACTCAGCATAGGCCGCATCACCTTCCTCACACTCCAAAGCGATCTTGCGGCTTCCATGTACTGTGATAGTCCCTTTATGACCCGGCTGTAACGCCCACGATGCGGCTATATCTCCCAAGTGTCGAGGCACGACTTAGAGGCATAACCGCATTGTGGTATTGTCGCAAGAAGGGTTATCTTCACACAATCCCATGTAATGAACAAGAATGGGATAACGAGAGCTGGCTTACAATCGCCACTTCACACAATACATAAATTTAAATCATACATCATCCAAAATCCAGACATAGACCGACTACGGTCAGATCCAAATGAAAATAAGATAACCCCAAATGCTAGATCCCCGATCGTCCCAACTGGGCTCCACTACTGATCATCAAGAAAAGAAACATAGTAACGATCACGTTCTTCATCGAACTCCCACTTGAGCTCGGTTGCGTCATCTCCACTGGCATCGTCGCACCTGCAACTGTTTTGGTAGAATCTGTGAGTCACGAGGACTCAGCAATCTCACACCCGCGAGATCAAGACTATTTAAGCTTATAGGAAAAGGATGGTGTAAAGGTGGAGCTGCAGCAAGCACTAAGCATATATGGTGGCTAACATACGCAAGTGAGAGCGAGAAGGGAAGCAACGCAACGGTCACGAAGCTAGAAATGATCAAGAAGTGATCCTGAACTACTTACGTTCATGCATAACTCAAACCGTGTTCACTTCCCGGACTCCGCCGAGAAGAGACCATCACGGCTACACACACGGGTGATGTATTTTTAAATGGGTCAAGTGACAAGTTCTCTACAACCGGACATTAACAAATTCCCATCTGCCTCATAACCGCGGGCACGGCTTTCGAAAGATAATACCCTGCAGGGGTGTCCCAACTTAGCCCATCATAAGCTCTCACGGTCAACGAAGGATAAACCTTCTCCCAGGAAGACCCGATCAGTCTCGGAATCCCGGTTTACAAGACATTTCGACAATGGTAAAACAAGACCAACAAGACCACCCGACTGTGCCGACAAATCCCAATAGGAGCTGCACATATCTCATTCTCAGGGCACATTGGATGAGACAGGCTACGAGTAAAACCAGACTTCGAGTTTCCCCGAGGTGGCCCCGCAGGCGGCTCGGTTCGGACCAACACTCGAAGGAGCACTGGCCCGGGGGGGTTAAAATAAAGATGACCCTCGGGCTCGCGAAAACCCAAGGGAAAAGGCTTAGGTGGCAAAAGGTAAAACCAAGGTTGGGCCTTGCTGGAGGAGTTTTATTCAAGGCGAACTATCAAAGGGGTCCCATAAATCACCCAACCGCGTAAGGAACGCAAACTCAAGGAACATAATACCGGTATGACGGAAACTAGGGCAGCAAGATGGAACAAAACACCAGGCATAAGGCCGAGCCTTCCACCCTTTAACAAATATATAGATGCATTAATTTAATAAGAGATATTGTGATATTCCAGAATATCCATGTTCCAACATGGAACCAACTTCAACTTCACCTGCAACTAGCAACGCTATAAAAAGGGCTGAGCAAAAGCGGTAACTTAGCCAAACAACGGTTTGTTAGGAAAGGATGGTTAGAGGCTTGACATGGAAATTATGGGAGGATGATATAGCAAGTGGTAGGTAGCGCAGCATGGCAATAGAGCGAACAACTAGCAAAGCAAAGATAGAAGTGATTTCGAGGGTATGGTCATCTTGCCTGCAAGGTTCTCAGAGTTGTTGAAAGTTTGATCCTCGTAAGCGTAGTCAACAGGTTCCTCGTTCACGAACTCATCTCCTGGTTCTACCCACAACAAGAACACAAGCAATGGAACCACAATCAATCACGGGAAATGCACAAGCAACATGATGCAAAACATGTATGATATGCGAGATGTGGTATGCGATGCGTATGCGTGCTCCGGAAGAAAAAGAATGAACAAGGCAATAACTTGGCAAACCAAGCATACCACTGGAAAGATGAGATGATTTCGGTTGAAATCTATATAAAGATCACCGAAAACGGATGCACGGTTTGCAAATGGCAAGCAAAACAAGAATGACACGATTCTGCGATTAACAGCATGATAGCACTTAGAATACATCAAGTAACGATGCTACAGCACTCCAACATAGCAACAAAGCATATGGCAGTAATCTACAGGAGATGCTTGAAAAAATATGAACACTGAGCTACGGCTAGATCACAACATAACAGGATCAAACAAGCATGGCAAAAGCGCAAAAGATATCAGGTTCACAAACGGTGAAATTACTGGACATGGCATAAACAGCATCAGGTAGCAATGTTCAGAACAAGAAAACAACTTGCTACAGGAACTTAACATAGCAAAGCAAGGCATGGAATGAATCTACTATATGCATAGAACAAAAGTCCCTTACTGACCATGAGCCAAAAAGGATCAGAAGATATGATAGCACCCATGTAAACATAGCAAGTTTCGTTAACAGGTTCCAGACTTAGCAGAAAACAGAGTATGGCAGAAACAGTATCATGAAAGCATCTTGATGAGCATGATGCACTCATCACCAAGAAATGCATGACAAAACAAGCATACCTACAGCAATATGGCATATTTATGAAGCTATCCATGGCAAGAGAAAATACATAGCATGTATGAAACAACTACAACAATGTTGGCAAAATTTAATAACATGTAAACAATCTGCCAGGAACATTTTATAGCAAACGTAGAGCAAGATTGAGACATGCTATGGCACTCCATAATTGCAAAGAGGGGCATGGATGGATAGAGCACAACTATATATACAAAACATCCTTACTGAACATACTCAAAATAAGCATGGATCTCACTATAGCCACATCGATACATAGCAACAAAATAACAGCAGTCACAGACTTGACAAAACTCTATGTTTCTGAAAACAGAAACATCACGAAGCCTAGTTTGCATGCTTGTACTAGTCACCACATAGATCACAAAAATACATGGCATACACCTCTGTAAAGATGGCATGGCATAGATCAAAACACAAGTAGAGCTTATACTCATAAGATGCGCACGTCAATAGCAACAAAAATAACAAATCACCAAGTTCTGATGAGTAAAAGCAGATAACAACGTATAGCACTCTTGCACCAGAGATTTGGACATCAAGATGGACTCAAATGAACATGGAATAATGTAACAAAATTAAGAGCATCTCGAGACGAACATTTCGATATATTACACGCACGAAACGGGCCGGTATGCAGAGAGTTATGATGCGATGAACAGGAGCATATAAAGTGAAAAATATGGGACTTAGAAGAATTTCGGGCGGGGGGAGAGAAGTCAACCTTCACTGTGGATCGAGATCCGGCGCGGATCGGGCTCGGGTGGCTCACCGGAGTTGAGGACAGCCGGAGCGGGCGCGGTTGCCAGCGACGGAGGGAGACGGCGGCAAGGGACGAGACGGCGGGGAAGGAGGAGCTCGGGCGCGGGCGCAGCGACGTCGCTGGAGCGGCGGGCGGCGGGAGCTCCGGCGTGGAGGCGCGGGC
>NC_057802.1:99767065-99775795 GCF_018294505.1 Triticum aestivum
GTCCGGCGGCGGTGGACGCGTCCGGCTGCGGAGAGGGGAAGGGGACTAGGGTTGCACCGCGAATTTCGGAGGGGGAGGTGTTATAGGTAGAGGGAGCTAGGAGACTCCAAATGGAGTGCGGTTTTCGCCCACACGATCGTGATCGAACGACCGAGATCATGGAGGGGACTTAGAGGTGTTTTGGGCTGTTTGGAGGGGGGGGGGGGTTGGTGCAACACACAAAAGGCTATGCGGTTAGCCGGTTAACCGTTGGAGCATCAAACGACCTCCAAATGGAACGAAACTTGACAGGTGGTCTTCCGGTGGTGTACCAAGGCCACTTGGCAAACCTCAGCCCATTCCGAGAACGTTCAACACCCGCTCACGAAAAGAAACAAGAGGGGTGCGCCGGTGCATGTGGGAGTGCCGGATTGCAAAACGGACAACGGGGAAAATGCTCGGATGCATGAGACGAACACGTATGCAAATGAGATTCACATGATGACATGATATGAGATGCATGACATGAACAAAATGCAAAACGAAAAACAAAACCCGACCACGGAGGGAATATCATAACACATAGCCGAAAATGGCAAGAGTTGGAGTTACAAATATGGAAAGTTACATCCGGGGTGTTACAACACTCCACCACTATGAGAGGATCTCGTCCCGAGATCTAGGACTGAAAGAACTCCGGATATTCGGAACGGAGGTGGTCATCGCGTTCCCAGGTGGCTTCTCGGTCGGAATGGTGCGACCACTTCACTTTCAGGAATTTGATTGACTTGTTGCGAGTCTTTCGCTCAGTTTCTTCAAGAATAGCAACGGGGTGCTCATGATAAGACAGATCTTCTTGGAGGTCAATCTCTTCGAAGTTGATGGTGCGCTCAGGAGTCTTGAAGCACTTGCGAAGCTGTGACACGTGGAACACATCGTGCACGTTCGTGAAGTTGAGGGAAGCTCAAGTTGATAGGCGAGGTCGCCTCTTTTGCCAATGATCTTGAAAGGACCCACGTATCTAGGGGCAAGCCTCCCTTTGATACCGAAGCGACGAGTGCCTTTCATTGGAGAGACGCGGAGGTAGACATGGTCTCCTATCTCGAAAGCCAAATCATGGTGCTTACTATCATAGTAACTCTTCTGGCGCGATTGCGCGGCTTTGAGATTTTCACGGATGACTTTACACATTTCTTCAGCCTCTGTGATTAAGTCATTGCCAAGAAGTTGGCGTTCACCAGTCTCTGACCAATTGAGAGGAGTACGACACTTTCAGCCATAGAGGATTTCGAATGGGGCCTTGCCCGAACTCGCTTGGAAGCTGTTGTTGTAGGAAAACTCGGCATATGGAAGACAATCTTCCCATTTCATGCCAAAGGAAATGACACAAGCCCTGAGCATATCTTCAAGTATTTGATTGACTCGCTCGACTTGGCCACTAGTTTGAGGATGGAAAGCTGTGCTGAAGCGAATGTTGGTGCCCATGGCCTTCTGGAAGGAGTCCCAGAACTTAGAAGTGAAGATGCTTCCACGATCTGAAGAAATCAATTGTGGAATGCCGTGAAAGGAGGCAATCCTGGAGGTGTATAGCTCTGCCAACTGAGCTGCTGTGATAGATTCTTTGATTGGAAGAAAATGAGCCACTTTAGAAAGCTTGTCGATGACAACGAAGATAGCATCATTTCCACACTTGGACTTGGGAAATCCAATCACGAAGTCCATTTCGATATGATCAAACTTCCATTCTAGGATAGCAAGAGGTTGGAGGAGACCAGCTGGTCGTTGGTGTTCTGCTTTCACCCTTCGACAGACATCACATTCATTCACGAATTGAGCGATTTCTTGCTTCATTCGAGTCCACCAATACGACTGCTTGAGGTCATGGTACATCTTCGTACTTCCAGGATGAATGGACAGAAGAGAATTATGTGCCTCGTTCATAATGACTTTCCTTAGATCACCTTTAGGAACCACAATCCGGTCCTCGAAGAATAAAGTGTCTCTTTCATCAATGCGATAGCACTTGTATTTGGAAAGACCCTTGTCGATACCACGTTTCACCTTCTTCACCATGGTATCCAGGATTTGCGCCTCACGAATTTGATCTTCCAAAGTAGGAGAGACTATGAGGTTGGCAAGAAAGCCTTGAGGAACAACTTGGAGATTCAGCTTGCGGAAAGCTTCACAAAGATCCGGTTGGAATGGCTTGAGAATTAAGCTGTTGCAATAAGCCTTCCTGCTCAAAGCATCTGCAATGACATTGGCTTTGCCTGGAGTATATTCAATACTCGGATTGTACTCTTGAATCATTTCGACCCATCGAGTTTGCCTGAGATTGAGGTTTGGCTGAGTGAAGATGTACTTGAGACTCTTGTGATCGGTGAATATGTCCACTTTCCTTCCCAACAAGAGATGTCTCCATGTTATTAATGCATGGACAACTGCCGCCAACTCAAGATCGTGAGTGGGGTAGTTCTTTTTGTTGGGCTTCAACTGACGAGAGGTATAGGCCACAACTTTCTTCTCTTGCATTAATACAGCACCGAGACCTTGAAGAGAAGCATCACAAAAAACTTCGAATGGCTTGGATTCATCAGGAGGAGTTAAGACAGGAGCTGTGACGAGTTTCTCTTTGAGAGTGTTGAAAGCAACGTCACACTCAGGAGACCAGACATACTTCACATGCTTCTGGAGGAGGTTGGATAGAGGCTTTGCAATCTTAGAGAAATTCTCAACGAATCTTCGGCAATAGCTTGCAAGACCAAGAAAACTACGAAGCTGCTTGACATTCTGAGGAGGTTCCCAATTCACAATTGCAGACACCTTCTCGGGATTAACAGCGATGCCCTTGGCAGAGATGATATGACCAAGGTAAAGAACTTCATCAAGCCAAAACTCACATTTGGAAAACTTCGCATAGAATTGATACTCTCTGAGCTTGTCGAGCACCAATTGCAAATGTTTGGCATGATCCTTCTTATTCTTGGAGAAGACCAAGATATCATCGAGATACACCAGGACGAATTCATTGGTATAGGGGTTGAAGATGAAATTCATCATTCGAGAGAATGTTGGAGGAGCATTGACAAGGCCGAAAGACATGACAGTATATTCATAAGAACCAAAGTTTGTTCTGAATGCTGTCTTGGGAATATCTTCTTCACGAATGCGAATCTGATAATAACCCATACGAAGGTCAAGCTTGGAGAATACTTTAGCACCTTTAAGTTGCTCGAATAGCTCATTGATGTTGGGAAGTGGATACTTGTTCTTGATTGTCTTCTTGTTCAATGGGCGGTAGTCGACACAAATTCGGTCCGTGCCATCCTTCTTCTGGACAAAAAGAACACCACAACCCCATGGAGATGAACTCGGTCTGATCAAACCCAGATGCTCTTGTTCCTCAAGCTGTTTCTTCAATTCCTTCAGCTCCTTGGGTCCAAGCTTGTAAGGATGCTTGCAAACGGGTTCAGTGCCAGGCTCAAGATCGATAACGAACTTAACTGGCCGGTGAGGAGGCATACCCGGAAGCTCTTCTGGAAAGACATCATGGTACTCACAAACGACTGGAATCTGAGAGATGGCATTCAACTCGCCCTTCTCATTGATAGAAAACAACTGAATGGTTTCATCACGAGCGGCATAGATAATCACATCCTCAGAAGAGTGTGTTAATTGAATTTCCCTGGCAGCACAATCAAGTTGAGCCTTGTGCTTAGAAAGCCAGTCCATCCCAAGAATTAGATCAATATCCGAGTCACCAAGAACAATTGGTTTGGCCAGAAATTTATAGTCGCCCATCTTGATACCGACATTCGGAACCAACATGGTAGATCTAAAACGCTTAGCCGGAGAAATAACTTGCATTGCTCTAGGTAATTCCTCTGTGTCAAAATTGTGCTTCGATGCAAATGGGTATGACATGAAAGAATGCGATGCACCAATATCAAATAAGACTTTTGCAGGAATATCATTAACTGAGAGATTACCCATTATCACATCAGTAGATTCCTCCGCTTGAGCTGCATTCATCATGTTCACCTTTGCAGACTTGGGATTATGCTTGACCACTGCATTGCTGGAAGATCTCACAGGAGGAGGAGGCGGAAGGCGCCTTTGGTTGAAGCACTTGTTAGCATAATGGCCTTTCTGCTGACACTTGTTGCAAGTCACCTCTGAGAGTGGACGATGATAAGGAGCATTGGACTTTGGAGCTTGATTCTGAGACTTGTTCTGATAGCCAGGGTTGGGTGGGTGGGAAGATCCATGGCCACCTTTGCTCTTCTGCTGGTAAGGCTGGCGAAATGGAGGAGGAGGAGGCAACCAGAACTTCTGTTGCTTAGCAGCCACTAGTGAGGAAGAAGAAGACTGAACTGCGTCCCTGACTCTCTTCTTAGAAGCCTCACACTTGAGCTGAGCAGCCTCTTGCTTCAGTGCCATATTGTAGAAATCATCATACTTGGTCGGCTCAAAAAGCACGAGAGGTAATTGCAGATCTTCTCTGAGGCCACCTCTGAATTGATAGATCATGCTCTTTTCACCAGGAACGTCTTGCTTAGCGAAGCGAGCGAGTTTCTGAAACTGAGTATTGTATTGATACACGGACACGTTGCCTTGCTTGAGATTGCGGAACTCCTCACGCTTACTCTCAACAACACTTTGTGGAATGTGGTGAGCTTTGAAGTCTCGGCGGAACTCATCCCAGGTAATCACACGACCTCGTCTGGAATCTTTGTATTGTTGATACCACTCGGCAGCTTGATCCTTGAGTTGAAAAGAAGCGAACTTGACAAAGTCCTCAGGCCTGACATTGATACATTCAAAATGCTTGTTGATGTCCACGAGCCAATCATCGGCATCTGTGGCCTCGGCACAGTAGCTGAAAGACTTGGGCTGATTTGCGAGAAACTGGTTGAGGGTAGCGAAGTGAGGCTGATTGTTGCCTTGGCCTTGACTTCCTTGATTGCCTTTCCCTTGGGTGCGTTCTTGCAAGAGTTGCAGAATCATCTGAGCATTGGCGTTGGTGGCTGCCATGATAGCTTGCCATGCCTCCGGAGGCGGAGGGTTCGCCTGACTCCCTTCATTGCGTTCCGGATTCTAACGTGTTGGCGGAGCCATCCTGAAGAGGGTGACATCCGTTAGCATCTTGAAAGACAAATAGTCAAGTTGAATCAACAGATAGAAATTGCAACATATAGTCTTCACAATAAACATTCGAACGAGGATGAACGAATGAATTCCATAGTAAATCATCACACTTCCATTAAGGTGAGAAGCCACTTGATAAGACATTGATGAATAAAATAAAAAGGTACGAGTGGAATCAAATAAATGGTAAGGATTACCCAATCACAAACCAAATATCTGCGGGAAGAAATGCTAAGAGCTACTTGAATGAAACGCCCACGATGCGGCTATATCTCCCACGTGTCGAGGCACGACTTAGAGGCATAACCGCATAGTGGTTTTGTCGCAAGAAGGGTCATCTTCACACAATCCCATGTAATGAACAAGAATGGGATAAAGAGTTGGCTTACAATCGCCACTTCACACAATACATAAATATCATCATACATCATCAAAAATACAATCATAAAGACCGACTACGGTCAAAATCCATATGAAAATAAGACAACCCAAATGCTAGATCCCCGATCGTCCCAACTGGGCTCCACTACTGATCATCAGGAAAAGACACATAGTAACGACCACGTTCCTCGTCGAACTCCCACTTGAGATCGACGCCATCATCTGCACTGGCATCGTCGGCACCTGCAACTGTTTTGGTAGAATCTGTGAGTCACGGGGACTCAGCAATCTCACACCCGCGAGATGAAGACTATTTAAGCTTAAAGGGGGGAATGGTGCAAAGAGGTGGAGCTGCAGCAGCAAACGCATATATGGTGGCTAACTTGCGCAAATGAGAGCGAGAAGAGAAGCAAAGGAACGGACGTCAACTAGCAATGACCAAGAAGTGATCCTGAACACCTACTTACGTCATACATAACTCAGACCGTGTTCACTTCCCGGACTCCGCCGAGAAGAGACCATCACGGCTACACACGCAATTGATGTATTTTACTTGGGTCAAGTGACAAGTTATCTACAACCGGACATTAGCAAATTCCCATCTGCCTCATAACCGCGGGCACGGCTTTCGAAAGATAATACCCTGCAGGGGTGTCCCAACTTAGCCCATCATAAGCTCTCACGGTCAACGAAGGATAAACTTTCTCCCGGAAAGACCCGATCAGTCTCGGAATCCCGGTTTACAAGACATCTCGACAATGGTAAAACAAGACCAGCAAAGCCGCCCGAATGTGCCGACAAATCCCGATAGGAGCTGCACATATCTCGTTCTCAGGGCACACCGGATAAGTCAAGCTACGAGTAAAACCAGACCTCGAGTTTCCCCGAGGTGGCCCCGCAGGCTGCTCGGTTCGGACCAACACTCGAAGGAGCACTGGCCCGGGGGGGTTAAAATAAGATGACCCTCGGGCTCGCGAAAACTCGGGGAAAAAGGCTTAGGCGGCAAATAGTAAAACCAAAGTTGGGCCTTGCTGGAGGAGTTTTATTCAAGGCGAACTGTCAAGGGGGTCCCATAAATCACCCGACCGCGTAAGGAACGCAAACTCAAGGAACATAATCCCGGTATAACAGTAACTAGGGCGGACAGAGTGGAACAAAACATCAGGCATAAGGCCGAGCCTTCCACCCTTTACCAAATATATATAGATGCATTAATTAAATAAGAGATATTGTGATATCCCAACATATCCATGTTCCGACATGGAACAACTTCAACTTCACCTGCAACTAGCAACGCTATAAGAGGGGCTGAGCAAAAGCGGTAACTTAGCCAAACAACGGTTTGCTAGGAACGGGTGGTTAGAGGCTGACATGGCTAAAATGGGAGACATGATATAGCAAGTGATAGGTAGCGATCATGGCAATAGAGCGAACAACTAGCATAGCAAAGATAGAAGTGATTTCGAGGGGTGGTCATCTTGCCTGCAAGATTCTCAGAGTTGTCGAAAGCTTGATCCTCGTAAGCGTACTCGATAGGTTCGTCGTTTATGAACTCGTCTCCCGGCTCTACCCAAGACAAGAACACAAACAAACGGAACCACAATCAACAACGAGAAATGCGCAAGCAACATCATGCAAAGCATGTATGATATGTAAGATATGATATGCGATGCATATGCGTGCTCCGGAAGGAAAAAGATGAACATGGCAGTAACTTGGCAAACCAAGCATGCCACTGGAAAGATGAGATGATTTTGGTCGAAATCGATATAAAGATCACCGGAATCGGATGCACGGTTTGCAAATGGCGAGCAAAACAAGAATGACACTAATCTGCGATAAACAGCAAGATAGCACTTAAAATGCAACAAGTAACAATGCTACAGCACCCCAACATAGCAACAAAGCACATGGCAGTAATCTACAGGAGATGCTTGACAAAAGATGAACACTCAGCTACTGCTAGTTCACAACATATCAACCTCAAACAAGCATGGCAAAAGTGCAAAAGATTACAGGTTCACAGACTTAGTGAACCTGTTCAGCATCAGGTAACAATGTTCAGAGCACGAAATCAAAATGCTACAGGAACTTAACATAGTAAAACAAGGCATGGTAGTGTTATACTAAATGCACATGACAAAAGTCCCTTAGTGACCATAAGCCAAAAAGGAATAGAAGATATGATGGCAAACATGTAAACATAGCAAGTTTCGTTATCAGGTTTCAGACTTAGCAGAAAACAGAGCATGGCAGAAATATTAATATATAGGCCTCTTTGTGAGCTTGATGCACTCACTACAGAGCAATGCTTGACAAACCAAGCATACCTACAGTAAGATGGCATGTTTATTAAGCTATCCAAGGGAAGAACAATTACATAGGATTTATGGATCAACTACAATAAGCTTGGCAAAAATGCATATCATGTTAAGAATCTGCCAGAAATATTTTATAGCAAAAGTAGAGCAAGATTAAGTCATGCTATGGCACTCTATAATTGCAAAACATTGCAGGAATGGATCAATTACAACTATATCTACAAAATATCCTTACTGAATATCTCCAAAATATGCATGGATCTCTCTGTAGCATCAAGCTTACATGGCAACAAAATTACAGCAGACAAGGACTTAGAGAAATCACTGTCCCTGAAATCAGAAATATTACGGGGCCTACTTTGCATACTTGTGCTAGTCACCACAGAGATCACAAAAATACATGGACTATACCACTGGAAAGATGGCATGGCATACTTCAAAAGACATGTAGATCTCATGCTCAAAATATGCACAGATTAAATGATACAAAAATGACAAATCTCAAAGTTCTGATAAGAACCAGAGATTAACAGCAACTAGCCCTATTCCAACGAAGATTTGGGCATCAATATGACCTCTAATGAACATGGTGCAATAGAACAAAATGAAGAGGATCACGAGACGAACATTTTGACATATTATACGCGCGAATCGGAGCTACATGCACAGAGTTATCGCATCGGGAACAGAGGCACATGCTGAGGAATTCTGAGACTTAGAAAAAAACGGACGCGAGAAAGTCAACGTACACAGTTGGATCTGGATCGAGCGTTGCTCGCTCGAGCTCGGGCTCGGGCTGGCGATGGCGCCCGTGGCCAGCGACGGCGGAGGCGAGGGAGATGGCCGGCGGGGGAGCGGCCGGAGGTGGGGGTCGCCGGCGGGGGCGGCGGAGGCGCGGCGG
>NC_057802.1:99776058-99782612 GCF_018294505.1 Triticum aestivum
ACACGTGTCGCGCTCTGATTGGACGGGGCGCGGTGGCGGACGTGTCCGGCGGGGGACGGACGCGTCCGGCGGCGCGGAGGGATTTTTTTAGGGTTTGGACTGCAGTTGTAATTCGGGATGCCCACATATTTATAGGTAGAGGGAGCTAGGAGGCTTCAAATGAGGTGCGGTTTTCGCCCACACGATCGTGATCGAACGACCTAGAGCATGGAAGAGAGTTTGGTGGGTTTTGGGCTGGTTTTGGAGGGGGTTTTTGCTGGACACTCAAATGGACTTTGCGGATGCCCGGTTAACCGATGGAGTACCAAACGACCTTCGAATGGAATGAAACTTGACCGGTAGTCTCCGGGTGGTATAATAAGGCCACTAGACAAGTCTCGGTCCATTCCGACAAAGTTTGACACACGCACACGAAAGAAAACAAGAGGGGTGCACCGGAGGAGATAGGAGCGCCGGATTGGAAAACGGACAACGGGGAAAATGCTCGGATGCATGAGACGAACACGTATGCAAATGTAATGCACATGATGACATGATATGAAAATGCATGACATGACAAAATACAAAATGAAAGACAAAACCCGACAACGGAGGGAAAAACATATCGCATAGCCGGAAATGGCAAGAGTCGGAGTTACAAATATGGCAAGTTACATGCGGGGTGTTACAACACTCCACCACTACGAGAGGATCTCGTCCCGAGATCTAGGACTGAAAGAACTCCGGATATTCGGAACGGAGATGGTCCTCGCGTTCCCATGTGGCTTCCCGGTCGGAATGGTGCGACCACTTCACTTTCAGGAATTTGATGGACTTGTTGCGAGTCTTGCGCTCAGTTTCTTCAAGAATAGCAACTGGGTGCTCATGATAAGACAAATCTTCTTGGAGGTCAATCTCTTCGAAGTCGATAGTGCGCTCAGGCGTCTTGAAGCACTTGCGGAGCTGTGACACGTGGAACACATCGTGCACGTTTGCGAAGTTGGAAGGAAGCTCAAGTTGATAGGCGAGGTCGCCTCTTTTGCCAATGATCTTGAAAGGACCCACGTATCTAGGGGAAAGCTTCCCTTTGATACCGAAGCGACGAGTGCCTTTCATTGGAGAGACACGGAGGTAGACATGGTCTCCGATCTCGAAAGCCAAATCACGATGCTTACTATCGTAGTAACTCTTCTGGCGCAATTGCGCGGCTTTGAGATTATCACGGATGACTTTACACATTTCTTCAGCTTCAGTGATTAAGTCATTGCCAAGAAGTTGGCGTTCACCAGTCTCTGACCAATTGAGAGGAGTACGGCACTTCCTGCCATAGAGAATCTCGAATGGGGCCTTGCCCGAACTCGCTTGGAAGCTATTGTTGTAGGTGAATTCAGCATAAGGAAGAGAATCTTCCCATTTCATGCCAAAGGAAATGACACAAGCCCTGAGCATATCTTCAAGAATATGATTGACTCGCTCGACTTGGCCACTAGTTTGAGGGTGGAAAGCTGTGCTGAAGCGAATGTTTGTGCCCATGGCCTTCTGGAAGGAGTCCCAGAACTTGGAGGTGAAGATGCTTCCACGATCTGAAGAAATCAATTGTGGAATGCCGTGCAAAGTGACAATTCTGGAGGTGTAGAGCTCGGCCAGCTGAGCTGCTGTGATGGATTCTTTTATTGGAAGGAAATGAGCCACTTTAGAGAGCTTGTCGATGACAACGAAGATAGCATCATTTCCGCGCTTGGACTTTGGAAATCCAGTCACAAAGTCCATTTCGATGTGATCAAACTTCCATTCTGGGATAGCAAGAGGTTGGAGGAGACCAGCTGGTCGTTGGTGTTCTGCTTTCACTCTTCGGCAGTCATCACATTCATTCACGAATAGAGCAATTTCTCGCTTCATTCGAGTCCACCAATACGACTGCTTGAGGTCATGATACATCTTCGTACTTCCAGGATGAATGGAAAGGAGAGAATTGTGCGCCTCGTTCATTATGACTTTCCTTAGATCACCTTTAGGAACCACAATCCGGTCCTCGAAGAACAAAGTGTCTCTGTCATCAATGCGATAGCACTTGTATTTGGAAAGACCCTTGTCGATACCACGTTTCACCTTCTTCACCATGGCATCAAGGAGTTGTGCCTCACGAATTTGATCTTCCAAAGTAGGAGAGACTATGAGGTTGGCAAGATCGCCTTGAGGAACAACTTGGAGATTCAGCTTGCGGAAAGCTTCACAAAGATCCGGTTGGAAAGGCTTGAGAATTAAGCTGTTGCAATAAGCCTTCCTGCTTAAAGCATCTGCAATGACATTGGCCTTGCCTGGAGTATATTCGATACTCGGATTGTACTCTTGAATCATTTCGACCCATCGAGTCTGCCTGAGGTTGAGGTTGGGCTAAGTGAAGATATACTTGAGACTCTTGTGATCAGTGAAAATGTCCACTTGTCTTCCCAACAAGAGATGTCTCCACGTAATCAATGCATGGACAACTGCCGCCAACTCAAGATCGTGAGTGGGGTAGTTTTTCTCGTTGGGCTTCAACTGCCGAGAGGTATAGGCCACAACTTTCTTCTCTTGCATTAACACAGCACCGAGACCTTGGAGAGAAGCATCACAGAAAACTTCATACGGCTTGGATTCATCAGGTGGAGTCAAGACAGGAGTTGTGACTAGTTTCTCTTTGAGAGTGTTGAAAGCAACGTCACACTCAGGAGACCAGACATACTTCACATGCTTCTGTAGGAGGTTGGAAAGAGGCTTTGCAATCTTGGAGAAATTCTCAACGAATCTTCGGCAATAGCTTGCAAGACCCAGAAAACTGCGGAGCTGCTTGACATTGTGAGGAGGTTCCCAATCCAGAACTGCGGACACCTTCTCGGGGTTAACAGCGATGCCCTTGGCAGAGATGATGTGACCAAGAAAAAGAACTTCATCAAGCCAAAACTCACATTTGGAAAACTTCGCATAGAATTGATACTCTCTGAGCTTGTCGAGCACCAATCGCAAATGTTTGGCATGATCCTGCTTGTTCTTGGAGAAGACCAAGATATCATCGAGATACACCAGAACGAATTCATTGGTATAGGGGTTGAAGATGAAATTCATCATCCGAGAGAAAACCGGAGGAGCATTGACAAGACCGAAAGACACGACAGTATATTCATAAGAACCAAAGCTTGTTCTGAATGCTGTCTTGGGAATATCTTCTTCAGGAATGCGAATCTGATGATAACCCATACGAAGGTCAAGCTTCGAGAATACTTTAGCGCCCTTGAGTTTCTCAAATAGCTCATTGATGTTGGGAAGTGGATACTTGTTCTTAATTGTCTTCTTGTTCAATGGACGGTAGTCAACACAAAGTCGGTCCGTGCCATCCTTCTTCTTGACAAAAAGAACACCACAACCCCATGGAGAAGAACTCGGTCTCATCAAACCCAGACGTTCTTGTTCATCGAGCTGTTTCTTCAATTCCTTCAGCTCGTTGGGTCCAAGCTTGTATGGATGCTTGCAAACGGGTTCAGTGCCAGGCTCTAGTTCGATAACGAACTCAACTGGCCGGTGAGGAGGCATACCCGGAAGCTCTTCTGGAAAGACATCTTGATACTCACAAACGACTGGAATTTGAGAGATGGCATTTAGTTCACCCTTCTCATTGAGAGAGAAAAACCGAATGGTTTCATCACGAGCAGCGAAAATAATCACATCCTCAGACAAGTGTGTCAATTGAATTTCCCTGGCAGCACAATCAAGTTGAGCCTTGTGCTTAGAAAGCCAGTCCATCCCGAGAATAAGATCAATATCCGAGTCACCAAGAACAATTGGAGAAGACAGAAATTTATAGTCGCCCATCTTGATGGAAACATCCGGAACCATCATACTAGAACTCAAACGTTTACCCGGAGAAACGACATCCATGGGTTTACTCAGATGAGAACAAGTGAATTCATGCTTGGAAAAAAACGGTCTTGACATGAAACAAAGCGATGCACCGGAATCAAAAAGAACTTTTGCAGGAATATCATTAACAGGAAGATTACCCATTATCACATCAGTAGATTCCTCCGCTTGAGCTGCATTCATCATGTTCACCTTAGCAGACTTTGGATTATGCTTGACCACTGCATTGCTGGAAGATCTGACAGGAGGAGGAGGAGGAAGACGCCTCTGGTTGAAGCACTTATTAGCATAGTGACCGTTCTGCTGACATTTGTTGCAAGTCACCTCTGAGAGTGGACGGTGATAAGGAGCATTGGACTTTGGAGCTTGATTCTGAGACTTGTTCTGATAGCCAGAGTTGGAAGAGTTTGAAGAACCATGGCCACCTTTGTTCTTCTGCTGGTAAGGCTGACGGAACGGAGGAGGAGGAGGCAACCAGAACTTCTGTTGCTTAGCTGTCACAAGTGAGGAAGAAGAAGACTGAACTGCGTCTCTGACTCTCTTCTTAGAAGCCTCACACTTGAGCTGAGCAGCCTCTTGCTTCAGTGCCTCACACTTCCATAAGTTGAGAAGCCACTTGAAAAAATATGGAGTGAACATATGAATTCGAAGAAACTCGAATACCACAATAAAAAATAAAACAAAGTATTGGCTTGCAAAATAAGCCGGAACAAACATATGATAGAGGTTTCGTCCGAAGTTTTCGTGGTGGGGCCCACACGGGCTCAATCGTACAGCACCATCATGTACAAGGCTGTGCACATGACATACGAAGCGTCCCCGAGTCGGCAAAGCCATGGACTCTTTAAGACACAACGAGACCACTGTAAAATCAACCGTATACAGGCGGACCACTAGACGTCGAACCCCAATCTCATATCATGCGTCTGTCGGAAAGATATCCTAAGGCTACTAGAATTCCCACTTATAACCTCCCGAAACTTTCTGGTTATGCAATCTGGTGTAGGGGATACAGGGGACACAAAATATATCACCCAAACTAACAATCCCTAGATCCAGCTGTATCCGTCCGTCAACACATAACCAAGAAACCTTCGGAAATCGTTTACCTCAACCTTAGAAAAACATCCGTTATACAAGTTATGGCAATACTCCCGAACTCCCGCCCCAGTACTGGGTGGCGTCGAGGTGATCTCACCAACAACTGCATAAAAGAGATTTCGATGTCGGCGAAACTCAGGTATTCCAGAACTGCAACGATAAAATTGTGACGACAACACCTCGGAGCTCAACTCCCCGGAACACTGCCACAACCCCTAAATGTCAGGAGGCACCAAGAACAATGTTCTCGTCACAAATCGATCGGAACGATTCCAAGATACCCGCGTGATCCTAAATTTTTTTAGTGAAATTTGAGGAGAGAATAGTCAAAACTTCTACGTCAGGAGACCTCACCAGAGCGACGAAGGGACTGAGGAGTAAAAAGAATCCTACTCTCCGATATATATAATCCTAAGACTCAAAACATTTTTAATCTAGACTCAACAACGCCAGCGATTCGATCAAGCAGGGGGCTCCTATGTCGGGGATGGCTCTGATACCAACTTGAAATGCCCACGATGCGGCTATATCTCCCACGTGTCGAGGCACGACTTAGAGGCATAACCGCATAGTGGTTTTGTCGCAAGAAGGGTCATCTTCACACAATCCCATGTAATGAACAAGAATGGGATAAAGAGTCGGCTTACAATCGCCACTTCACACAATACATAAATATCATCATACATCATCCAAAATACAATCATAAAGACCGACTACGGTCAAAATCCATATGAAAATAAGACAACCCCAAATGCTAGATCCCCGATCGTCCCAACTGGGCTCCACTACTGATCATCAGGAAAAGACACATAGTAATGACCACGTTCCTCGTCGAACTCCCACTTGAGATCGACGCCATCATCTGCACTGGCATCGTCGGCACCTGCAACTGTTTTGGTAGAATCTGTGAGTCACGGGGACTCAGCAATCTCACACCCGCGAGATCAAGACTATTTAAGCTTAAAGGAGGGAATGGTGCAAAGAGGTGGAGCTGCAGCAGCAAACGCATATATCGTGGCTAACTTGCGCAAATGAGAGCGAGAAGAGAAGCAAAGGAACGGACGTCAACTAGCAATGACCAAGAAGTGATCATGAACACCTACTTACGTCATACATAACTCAGACCGTGTTCACTTCCCGGACTCCGCCGAGAAGAGACCATCACGGCTACACACGTAATTGATGTATTTTACTTGGGTCAAGTGACAAGTTATCTACAACCGGACATTAACAAATTCCCATCTGCCTCATAACCGCGGGCACGGCTTTCGAAAGATAATACCCTGCAGGGGTGTCCGAACTTAGCCCATCATAAGCTATCACGGTCAACGAAGGATAAACCTTCTCCCGGAAAGACCCGATCAGTCTCGAAATCCCGGTTTACAAGACATCTCGACAATGGTAAAACAAGACCAGCAAAGCCGCCCGAATGTGCCGACAAATCCCGATAGGAGCTGCACATATCTCATTCTCAGGGCACACCGGATAAGTCAAGCTACGAGTAAAACCAGACCTCGAGTTTCCCCGAGGTGGCCCCGCAGGCTGCTTGGTTCGGACCAACACTCGAAGGAGCACTG
>NC_057802.1:99782868-99785000 GCF_018294505.1 Triticum aestivum
AGGAACGCAAACTCAAGGAACATAATCCCGGTATAACAGTAACTAGGGCGGCAAGAGTGGAACAAAACACCAGGCATAAGGCCGAGCCTTCCACCCTTTACCAAATATATATAGATGCATTAATTAAATAAGAGATATTGTGATATCCCAACATATCCATGTTCCGACATGGAACAACTTCAACTTCACCTGCAACTAGCAACGCTATAAGAGGGGCTGAGCAAAAGCGGTAACTTAGCCAAACAACGGTTTGCTAGGAATGGGTGGTTAGAGGCTGACATGGCTAAAATGGGAGACATGATATAGCAAGTGATAGGTAGCGAGCATGACAATAGAGCGAACAACTAGCATAGCAAAGATATAAGTGATTTAGAGGGGTGGTCATCTTGCCTGCAAGATTCTCAGAGTTGTCGAAAGCATGATCCTCGTAAGCGTACTCGACAGGTTCCTCGTTCACGAACTCGTCTCCCGGCTCTACCCAAGACAAGAACACAAACAAACGAAACCACAATCAACAACGAGAAATGCGCAAGCAACATGATGCAAAGCATGTATGATATGCAAGATATGATATGCGATGCATATGCGTGCTCCGGAAGGAAAAAGATGAACATGGCAGTAACTTGGCAAACCAAGCATGCCACTGGAAAGATGAGATGATTTTGGTCGAAATCGATATAAAGATCACCGGAATCGGATGCACGGTTTGCAAATGGCGAGCAAAACAAGAATGACACTAATCTGCGATAAACAGCAAGATAGCACTTAAAATGCAACAAGTAACAATGCTACAGCACCCCAACATAGCAACAAAGCACATGGCAGTAATCTACAGGAGATGCTTGACAAAAGATGAACACTCAGCTACTGCTAGTTCACAACATATCAACCTCAAACAAGCATGGCAAAAGTGCAAAAGATTACAGGTTCACAGACTTTGTGAAAAACTGGACATGGCGGAAAACAGCATCAGGTAGCAATGTTCAGAGCACGAAATCAACATGCTACAGGAACTTAACAAATGCACATGACAAAAGTCCCTTAGTGACCATAAGCCAAAAAGGACCAGAAGATATGATGGCAAGCATGTAAACATAGCAAGTTTAATTATCAGGTTTCAGACTTAGCAGAAAACAGAGCATGGCAGAAATATTAATATGTAGGCCTCTTTGTGAGCTTGATGCACTCACTACAGATCCAATGCATGACAAACCAAGCATACCTACAGCAGGATGGCATGTTTATGAAGCTATCCGTGGCAAGAACAATTGCATAGCATGTATGGATCAACTAAAATAAGGTTGGCAAAAATGCATATCATGTTAAGAATCTGCCAGAAATATTTTATAGCAAAAGTAGAGCAAGATTGAGTCATGCTATGGCTCCCCATAATTGCAAGCAATTGCAGGAATAGATCAATTACAACTATATCTACAAAACATCCTTACTGAACATCTCCAAAATATGCATGATCTCTCTGTAGCATCAAGCTTACATGGCAACAAAATTACAGCAGACAAGGACTTACAGAAATCACCAAGTCCCTGAAATCAGAAATATTACGGGGCCTACTTTGCATGCTTGTGCTAGTCACCACAAAGATCACAAAAATACATGGACTATACCACTGGAAAGATGGCATGGCATACTTCAAAACACATGTAGAGCTCATGCTCAAAATATGCACAGATTAAATGATACAAAAATGACAAATCTCCAAGTTCTGATAAGAACCAGAGATTAACAGCAACTAGCCCTCTTCCAACGAAGATTTGGGCATCAAGATGACCTCTAATGAACATGGTGCAATAGAACAAAATGAAGAGCATCACGAGGCGAACATTTTGACATATTATACGCGCGAATCGGAGCTACATGCACAGAGTTATCGCATCGGGAACAGAGGCACATGCTAAGGAATTCTGAGACTTCGAAAAAAACCGGACGCGAGAAAGTCAACGTACACAGTTGGATCTGGATCGAGCGTTGCTCGCTCGAGCTCGGGCTCGGGCCGGCGATGGCGCCCGTGGCCAGCGACGGCGGAGGCGAGGGAGATGGCCGGCGGGGGAGCGGCCGGAGGTGGGTGTCGCCGGCGGGGGCGGCGGAGGCGCGGCGGCGGGGCCGGCCAGCGG
>NC_057802.1:99785371-99802881 GCF_018294505.1 Triticum aestivum
AGGGCGGTGGCGGCGGCGAGGAAGACCGGCGACGCGGAGGGATTTTTTTAGGGTTTGGACTGCGGTTGTAATTCGGGATGCCCACATATTTATAGGTAGAGGGAGCTAGGAGGCTCCAAATGGGGTGCGGTTTTCGCCCACACGATCGTGATCGAACGACCTAGAGCATGGAAGAGAGTTTGGTGGGTTTTGGTCTGGTTTTGGAGGGGGTTTTTGCTGGACACTCAAATGGACTTTGCGGATGCCCAGTTAACCGATGGAGTATCAAACGACCTCCGAATGGAACGAAACTTGACCGGTAGTCTCCGGGTGGTATAATAAGGCCACTAGACAAGCCTCGGTCCATTCCGATAAAGTTTGACACACGCACACGTAAGAAAACAAGAGGGGTGCACCGGAGGAGATAGGAGCGCCGGATTGGAAAACGGACAACGGGGAAAATGGTAGGATGCATGAGACGAACACGTATGCAAATGTAATGCACATGATGACATGATATGAAAATGCATGAAATGACAAAATACAAAACGAAAGACAAAACCCGACAACGGAGGGAAAAACATATCACATAGCCGGAAATGGCAAGAGTCGGAGTTACAAATATGGCAAGTTACATGCGGGGTGTTACATTGAATCCCACCTATAAACTCCCGAAACTTTCTGGTTATGCAATCTGGTGTTGGGGATATAGGGGACACAAAATATATCACCCAAACTAGCAATCCCTAGATCCAGTTGTATCCATCCGTCAACAAATAACCAAGAAACCTTCGGAAATCGTGTACCTCAACCTTCGAAAAGCATCCGTTATACGTGTTATGGCAATACTCCCGAACTCCCTTCCCAGTACTGGATGGCGTCGAGGTGATCTCCAACAATTGCATAAAAGAGATTTTCGATGTCGGCGAAACTCAGGTATTCCAGAACTGCAACGATAAAATTGTGATGACAACACCTCGGAGCTCAATTCCCCGGGACACTGCCACAACCCCTAAATGTCATGAGGCACCAAGAACAATGTTCTCGTCACAAAACCATCGGAACCATTCTAAGATACCCGCGTGATCCTAAAAAAAATTTAGTGAAATTTGAGGAGAGAAGAGTCAAAACTTCTACGTCAGGAGGCCTCACCAGAGTGACGAAGGGACTGAGGAGTAAAAAGAATCCTACTCTCCGATATATATAATCCTAAGACTCAAAACATTTTTGTTCTAGACTCAACAACGCCAGCGATTCGATCAAGCAGGGGGCTCCTAAGTTGGGGATGGCTCTGATTACCAAATTGTAACGCCCACGATGCGGCTATATCTCCCGCGTGTCGAGGCACAACTTAGAGGCATAACCGCATTGTGGTATTGTCGCAAAAGGGTTATCTTCACACAATCCCATGTAATGAACAAGAATGGGATAACGAGAGTTGGCTTACAATCGCCACTTCACACAATAGATAAATTTAAATCATACATCATCCAAAATCCACACATAGACCGACTATGGTCAGATCCAAATGAAAATAAGATAACCCCAAATGCTAGATCCCCGATCGTCCCAACTGGGCTCCACTACTGATCATCAGGAAAAGAAACATAGTAACGACCACGTTCCTCATCGAACTCGCACTTGAGCTCGGTTGTGTCATCTGCACTGGCATCGTCGGCACCTGCAACTGTTTTGGTAGAATTTGTGAGTCATGAGGACTCAGCAATCTCACACCCGCGAGATCAAGATTATTTAAGCTTATAGGAAAAGGATGGTGTAAAGGTGGAGCTGCAGCAAGCACTAAGCATATATGGTGGCTAACATACGCAAGTGAGAGCGAGAAGAGAAGCAACGCAATGGTCGCGAAGTTAGAAATAATCAAGAAGTGATCCTGAACTACTTACGTTCATGCATAACTCAAACCGTGTTCACTTCCCGGACTCCGCCGAGAAGAGACCATCACGGCTACACACACGGTTGATGTATTTTTAAATGGGTCAAGTGACAAGTTCTCTACAACCGGACATTAACAAATTCCCATTTGCCTCATAACCGCGAGCACGGCTTTCGAAAGATAATACCCTGCAGGGGTGTCCCAACTTAGCCCATCATAAGCTCTCACGGACAACGAAGGATAAACCTTCTCCCAGGAAGACCCGAGCAGTCTCGGAATCCCGGTTTACAAGACATTTCGACAATGGTAAAACAAGACCAGCAAGACCACCCGACTGTGCCGACAAATCCCGATAGGAGCTGCACATATCTCGTTCTCAGGGCACACTAGATGAGACAGGCTACGAGTAAAACCAGACTTTGAGTTTCCCCAAGGTGGCCCCGCAGGCGGCTCGGTTCGGACCACCACCCGAAGGAGCACTGGCCCGGGGGGGGGGTTAAAATAAAGATGACCCTCGGGCTCGCGAAAACCCAAGGTGTCGTGGAATTGTCACGGCAGATGTCCTTGGGCTAGGACTTAGTCGTGGAGCCATCGCAACTAGGAAGCTTGAAGGGGTTATGCGGGACAAGGAACACGAGGGTTTATACTGGTTCGGCCCCTTACGGTGAAGGTAAAAGCCTACGTCCAGTTCGAGGTGTTATTGATTAGGGTTACAATCGCCAGGGAGCTAAACAGCTATGCCCGGCTCTCGAAGAGATCGTTGTCGCCCTTAAACTGCTGCCGGGTCGTCCCCTTATATAAGGAGGCTGACGCCTAGCGGCCCTTAGAGTCCCGGCCGGCTCATAAGAGTGTCCGGCTCGGACTCTAAACAATACTTGCCTTGCACTACAAGTCTACTATAACAATGATTGTAACTACGGGCTTTAAGCTATATCCGGGTCTCAGCCCATCTCTGGCCCATTATCCTGAAACTTAGCTCCGGGCTTCTGGTAATGATCCTTGGAGTAACCCGGCCCTCCTGGCGGGTGACCCCCAGGTCTATATCCTCAACATTAGGCCCCAGATTGACACTAGCCGGCTCGTGTCAATCTTCAGCTCTGCGGACAGAAAAATTCTCCGGCTTACCATTCTTGTGAAGGTCATAACCCGGAGTGACGTCATCCTCTGGACTCCGGATAATCCGCCGTGACGTCATCCTCCATTAAGTCCGTTTTTTTTACTCCGCCAGATCCGCAACGGATCTTTGCTTTTACTGTCTTTGCGAAAATCGAGGCGCCGTGAGGGGGAGATAACCACGCTGTGGCCTCCTTGAATCCCGCGCCCACTTATGACTCGGCCTTATAAATAGGCCGGCCCGGCACTCTCTTCTCACACTCTCCTTCTTCTTCCTCGCGCTGCCGTTCCTCTGCCCGAACTTCTGCCGCCGCCGCCGCCGTCGCGCCCCTGATCTTCACCGACCCGGCCGCTGCATCACCCTGACCCGGACCAGATAACGGCGGCGACCTTCGCTCTTCCTCAACTCCGATGAGTCTTCCCTGCCTTGCTAGAACAAATCTGTGGTAGGGTTCATCCCGTGTTCTTCGCGTTCTTGACCATTGCCACGAGTTTCGGTAACCCCTGTAGCCACTGCCCCCGTTGATCTTAACTCTTCACAGACCCTTTGCGGTAACTGTTCAAGATCCATTCTATCTGCAAAAAATCCTCTTTTCACCACTAAAAAACCATGTTCCACCTTAAGAACTTCTCCTGTTTCTGTTTCTTTAGGTCTAGAAAATTTTCATCTTGCCCAACCATTTTGATCCGAAAAAGTTACTGTGATGTATGAAATCTGTTTTACCACACTTAGTAAAAACTGCAACCCTTGAATCTTGGCGGCTTATGCTTCCGACTTAAAGAAAACACGCGCCGTAGAACGTTCCGGTTTAAAGAGAACCATGCTCCGTAGAATCCTCCGACTTAACTGCAGTAAGCCGTAGATGACCAACTTATCCTGAAAACTCCGACGGCTTAGATAATTCACCGTATCAATATATATCATTAGTTCCCTTCATAAGCCGTCACTGTAGTTTGAATGGTAAACTCCGGCTTATAATTAACCCGGACACTTTCCTCTTCATCATAGATCACCAACTGTCACCATGCCTCCCAAAGCTCCCATCACTTGTAACTGGATGAGATCCAGCGTCACCGAAGAGACCCTGGCCAACTTTGTTAAGTCCGGATATCTGCCCAGGAAGGAAGTGATGTCCTACCGTGCCCCTGACCCGTCCGAAGAGAGACCTCAGCCGAGGGACGGGCAGGTAGTGATCTTTGCAGACCATATGAGCCGGGGCTTCGCACCGCCCGGCTCAAAATTCTTCCGGGACGTGCTCAACTTTTTTGACCTTCGGCCTCAGGATATAGGACCCAATTCCGTATCCAACATCTGCAACTTCCAAGTTTTTTGTGAAGTATATCTTGGAGAAGAGCCGAGTCTGCTGCTCTTCAGAGAGCTGTTTTATTTAAACCGCCAAACCGAGTGCGCAAACGGCCCAAGTCTGGAGTTAGGCGGCATCTCCATCCAACGGCGCAGGGACTGCCTATTTCCTTACGCAGAACCGCCAAGTCACCCCAAGGACTGGAATATGACTTGGTTCTACTGCCAAGACACGTCCCCGGTTGACGAAAGCCCGCTGCCCGGCTTTCGCCCAAGACGCCTGGAGCCGACTCATCCGCTATCCGACAAGCTGTCTGCCGCGGAACGCCAGCCTCTTCTTCCAACGATCAATAAGATCAAGGCCCTGCTAGGCAACGGTCTGAACGGAATAGACCTGGTCCGGGTCTGGATCTCTTGGCGGGTGATCCCGTTGAGCCGCCGCCCCGGCTTAATGTGTGAGTACACCGGGCGAAAGGATGACCCGCAGAGGCACAGTCGCAATGATCTTCCAGAAGACGTTGCTGAAGAAGAGACCAAGGCTCTGCTAAACGAGAGCCTGGCAGACTGTGGAAGAACCGGGCTAGCCCCGTTCTGCAAGGCCAATCCAGCCCCAGCGGTAAGCCGCTGACTTTAACCTTAACATTTTATTTTACTGTTCATCTTACTAAGAACTCGTTACTGTATTTCTCAGGCTGATGATAAATTCTGGCGGGTCAAGTATGACCATGAAGCGGCCAAGAAGGCCAGGAAGGCGAAGAAAGCCGCCAAGAAAGCCGCCCCTCGCAAGAAGGGCAGCAGACCCATTGCTTTGGAGCTAATGCAGTTAAGCGATAGCTCCGAGTTAGAGGTAACCCTTACACCTTCTAAATTCTTGCTGTATATGTTGTCTGATGCTGTCCGCCTTATCAACACTTGCCTATTGACAGGATGACACCGGCGCCAGTAACCCGGTGGTGGAAGAGGTAACATCACTTTCCTCCGGCTCGGAGCCTTGACCACAGCTGAAAGTCCGAAGGGTAACCCGGAAAGTAAGCTTTTCCCATCCATTAGCTCACCGAGACCCTCAATTTCTTTTGAAGCAGCAGGTTCACGAGAGCCGGCGTCACACCCGGGCCCGCAAGGACACCGACCTCTCCACCGGGTTACCCGACGCAACGAGGAAACGCCGCACTGAGGTTTTTTCTCACCTGTACCCTTTTCATCCATTGGCGGGTGTCATCCGTCAGCCACTCAACTCTTCTGACTCCAATTACCAGGAGACCTCCCCCTCTTCGGGTGACTCCATGCAGTCAAGTCTGCCGGCCTTCAAGACTGCCCCGGGGTAATAACAATCTCCTTACATTATCTGCCTGTACTTACCCTTTATATGCCTAACACTTCTGCCTTTTCAGTGCCCAGGAAAAGCTCACCAAAAGAGCAAAGAAGACAAGGTCAGCCGGAGTGCCAGACTTGCCTGAGCCGGAGACGACGGCTCAAGAGCCGCCAGCCGCCTCCGCCCCTGAAGCCACCATTCCCATGGACACGGCGCCTGAAGCCCCTGCCCCGAGCACCAAGAGAACAACCGAAGCATCAGCTAACCCGGAGGCATCCGGCTCAGCCCCACCGGCTAACGACCCGGACGTGGTAATTACCCGGACGGAGTACGTTGAGCCGGGGAGGCCAACCGCACTAGCCCAATGCTCCGCGAAGGGGGAGCTGCTGCGACCTCATCGGGCGAATCTGGATCTCTCGGGCTACACCGATTTAAGCATTGGAGAGCTTGTCTCAGGCTACATCAGCCAAGTTCACAAGAACCGAGACGCCGAGATCGCCATGGTCAACCAGATTCAACAGAAGTCTGAGGTAACCTTCTGCTGTTTTCTTACTTTCTGCGTAGTGATCCTTGCCATTCTAGCCCCCAAGTCTAGGACTTATACTTGAATGTGTTGTAGACTTAGATTCCGGTTTACTGAACTGAGCCGGCCGTGCATAGATAGATACGTTCAATATGCATTAGCCCCCAAGTGCCAAGTGTCTTTGCTGGGAAAGCGCTTGGGACTTTATAGAATGACTGTCAATAACCCAGAAACATATGCAGGCTACTGGCAAGAAATTTGAGTCGGACCTTGAGGGTCTCAAGAGCCGGTTAAAAACTCAAGAGATGGAGATCCGAAAGGCGAATGCCAAGTTTGTCTCCAGCATCGCTGCTCAGGAGAAATTGAAGACTGAATTCAATGCTGAGCGGAAGGCCTGGGCTGAGGAGAAAGCTGCACTAGTGACCCGGGCAGAACAGGCGGAGAAGGCCCTCACTGAGAAGACCGCTGAGCTCTCCGGGTTAAAGCGCCAAGTGTCCCAAATGGTAGCTGCCATCTTCGGTAAGTCGCCTCACCGGCTTTCATTCACGTTGGAATGTTTACATCTCTTAACTCATCCTTATCACCGAGTCATCTGATGTTGTTTAACAGGTTCCAGAAGCGCCAACTTGAACCAGAGCGTGGTCACCAAGTTAAAGGCCGTGTACACCCTGGTGGAACAGCTCTACACCGGGTCACAACGGGCCTTAGCTGTGGTGGCCCTGTCGAATGAAGTGCCGACTCATCTGGCCAAAGTCCTGCGCCGGCTCGCAGTTCTACCGCAGCGGATCCAGGAGCTACGACGAGCATCCGCGAGATCCGGGGCAATCGCCGCACTGAGCCGGGCTAAAGCCTTCTTGCCGGAGCTAGACCCGGCAGACAGCGCCCTGGGTTACCCCAGCCTGAAAGAAGATGGCTCAGCGTTCGACCAGAAAGACTTCGCGGCTTGTGTGAAGGTTGTGCGCCCGGTGGCCACCATCATCGGGAACGACACCAATTTAACCAAGTATCAGCCGGGATACAACGCGGAGAATCAGAGGATTCCAACCCCTCGCTATGAAGCTATCAATCTGATTCCTCCGGCTCGCCAGCACACGTTCGCCCCGGAGATTAACCCGGACGGGTTAATTGACGAAGAAGCTCAGTTCGAAGCTCTCAGTGGCATCAACTGGAAGTCATCGACCTTCGAAGCCTTGGGATCAGCCGAAGCAGAAGATGAGCCGGGGATTTCGACTCAGCAGGCGTCATAAACCGGCTAGCGGCTCACCAAACAACGCTCCGCCCTTGAAACTTTGAAAGACTTTTTGTAATAGAATAGGTGCAACAATTTATCTCTGTCGTGCCATCGTGCACGTAATGAATGCTGAAATCCTTTGAAGTCATTCTTTTTGATGCTCTTCCGGGTTATAATTATCCTTCGTGCTTCTCAACCTTTCTTGAAAAAGTACCTTTAAGTGTCTGCATAAGAAGGCAAATCACAAATTACAAGGCGGCTTACCGCCCTGAGAATCAGGTGTCTAAGATGGATAACCCGGAAATTCAAACCAAAAAGACTGGTCCTTAACTATATTCTGAACATAGTCAGGATAACACACTTCAACAGCTTGTAAGCATACTTCCGGGCTAAATAACCCGGGTAGCACGGTTAGTATCTGAACTCGGATTTTACTTGTCTTGATGACATCCATGATGCTCAACCAACAAGATAAACCAAAATTAAGCCGGCAAGTGAAACCCGGCAGTACATACTTTGACATGATCAGAGTAAACTTGTGGTAAAATGTAAAAATTTGAGGGCTTCCGGTTCGAATACGACCAGAACCTCGGTCCAAAGGGGTTAAGCTAAGATTCGGATACGATCATATAGCCCCCAGCGGGTTCGGCAATGCCAATCAAGAGGGTATCGACAGCTATGTTCTCTTGGGTTCGAATACGACCCATGTTTGAACAGGAAGCCCCCAAGTGATTCTGGAAATTGTTTAACAACGCTGATTCGAATATGATCCACGTCGGTTCTCAGAGGGGTTACACTATGATTCAAATATGACCAAAAGCAACCTCCCAATGAGCTTGGCACTTTGCCAATCAAATGGGTATCGACAGCTATGTTCTCTTTGGTTCGAATACGACCCATGTGTGAACAGGAAGCCCCCAAGTGACTTTATTGCTTACAGCTAGATTCGAAGATGATCATAAGCCGGATCTTCTGTAAGTCAGTATGTAAAAAACAACACCCATATTTGGGAGAGAGCAAAGGACAGAGGTCCTGCTTTATTGCTTCATCATAATATATACATGGCTGAGATAAATATGTGCATCACAAGAGCCGGTAGCTCAAGTGTAGTAAGGCCGAAGCTGAGCTATGTTCCACGGCCGACGGGTCTCCTCCTCAGATTTACGCGAGTCCTTATGCTCCCGGATATCAATGAGGTAATATGACCCGTTGTGCAAGTTCTTACTGACCACAAAAGGCCCTTCCCAAGGCGGGGATAACTTGTGTGCATCTGTTTGATCCTGGATGAGCCGGAGCACCAGGTCGCCTTCCTGGAAGACCCGGGATTTGACCCGGCGGCTATGATAACGGCGCAGGTCTTGTTGGTAAATTGCTGAACGGGCTGCTGCCACATCACGCTGTTCGTCCAACAAGTCCAGAGCAACTTGGCGCGCCTGTTCATTATCCGTCTCAGCATAAGCCGCCACACGAGGTGAATCATGACGGATGTCGCTGGGGAGAACTGCTTCTGCTCCGTAAACCATGAAGAAAGGCGTGAAGCCTGTAGACCTGTTAGGAGTAGTGTTGATGCTCCATAAAACGGAGGGCAACTCCTCCACCCAACAACCCGGCGTCCGTTGCAAAGGGACCAAGAGCCGGGGCTTAATGCCCTTCAGAATCTCCTGGTTAGCTCTCTCAGCTTGACCATTGGATTGGGGGTGTGCCACTGAAGAGACATCAAGCCGGATATGCTCTCTTTGACAAAACTCCTCTATAGCGCCTTTGGACAGATTAGTGCCATTGTCTGTTATGATGCTGTGTGGAAAGCCGAAGTGGAAGATCACCTTTTTCATAAATTGAACCGCCGTGGCTGCATCACACTTGCTAACTGGCTCAGCTTCCACCCACTTCGTGAATTTGTCCACTGCCACCAGGAGGTGGGTCTTCTTATCCTTGAACCGTTTAAAAGGCCCGACCATATCAAGCCCCCAGACCGCAAAGGGCCAAGTGATCGGGATCATCCTCAATTCCTGAGCCGGCACATGAGCCCGTCGTGAGAACCTTTGGCAGCCATCACATTTACTGACCAAGTCCTCGGCATCAGCGTGAGCCGTCAGCCAATAAAAACCATGACGGAAAGCCTTGGCCACAAGAGATTTTGAACCGGCATGATGGCCACAATCCCCTTCATGGATCTCGCGCAAGATCTCTTGACCTTCCTCAGGGGAGATACAACGCTGGAATGTCCCTGAAACACTGCGATGATACAGCTCGCCATCGATAACAATCATTGACTTAGCCCGCTGGGTTATTTGCCTGGCCAGAATTTCATCCTCAGGCAACTCTCCCCGGGTTATATAAGCCAGATATGGCATTGTCCAGTCTGGTATGATATGAAGAGCTGCCACCAGTCGTGCCTCCGGGTCAGGGATAGCCAAATCCTCCTCTGTAGGCAATTTGACCGAAGGGTTGTACAGGACATCCAGGAAAGTGTTAGGCGGCACCGGCTTTCGCTGAGAGCCTAGCCGGCTTAACGCGTCAGCCGCCTCGTTCCGCCTGCAATCAATATGCTCCACTTGGTATCCCTGGAAGTGCCCGGCAATGGCATCAACCTCGCGGCGATAAGCCGCCATCAGAGGATCCTTAGAATCCCAGGTGCCGGATACTTGTTGAGCCACCAAGTCCGAGTCACCAAAACACCTCACCCGGCTTAAGCTCATCTCCTTAGCCATCCGAAGACCATGGAGCAAAGCCTCGTATTCCGCCGCATTGTTGGTGCAAGGAAACATCAACCGTAGCACATAATGGAATTTGTCACCTTTGGGGGAAGCTAAGACAACACCAGCTCCCGAGCCCTCCAGCTGCCTGGACCCATCAAAGTGAATAGTCCAATAAGTGTTATCCGGCTTTTGCTCAGGTACTTGCGACTCTGTCCAGTCATTGATGAAATCTATCAAGGCCTGAGACTTAACAGCAGTGCGTGGCACATATTTGAGGTCATGAGGACCAAGTTCTATAGCCCACTTAGCAATTCTCCCTGTAGCCTCTCTGTTCTGAATAATATCACCGAGAGGGGCGGAACTGACCACAGTGATGGGATGACCCTGAAAATAATGCTTAAGCTTCCGGCTCGCCATAAACACCCCATATACGAGCTTCTGCCAATGCGGATACCGCTGCTTGGACTCAATGAGCACCTCACTGACATAATAAACCGGCCGCTGAACCGGATGCTCCTTACCCGCCTCCTTGCGCTCCACCACAATAACCACGCTGACGGCTCGTGCGTTTGCCGCCACATACAGTAGCAAGGGCTCCTTATCAACCGGAGCAGCAAGGACGGGGGGCTCTGCCAGTTGCTTTTTCAAATCCTCGAAGGCGGTATTAGCTGCATCATTCCATACAAAGTTATCCGTTTTCTTCATCAACTGATATAAAGGCATAGCCTTCTCACCCAAGCGGCTTATGAACCGGCTTAAAGCAGCGATGCGACCTGCCAAACGGTGAACATCATTTATACATGCCGGCTTAGCTAGAGAAGTGATAGCTTTGATCTTCTCCGGGTTAGCTACAATTCCTCTGTCAGAAACCAAGAAGCCCAACAGCTTGCCCGTAGGAACACCAAAAACACATTTGGCCCGGGTTAAGCATCATCTTGTAGACCCGGAGATTATCGAAGGTTTCCCTTAAGTCATCTATCAGGGTTTCCTCCTTGATGGACATTAACCACAATATCGTCCACGTAAGCATGAACATTGCGCCCGATCTGTTTATGGAGACAATTCTGTACACAACGCTGGTAAGTCGCCTGCGCACACTTGAGCCCAAAGGGCATAGAGACATAGCAGAAGGCTCCAAAGGGAGTGATAAATGCCGTCTTCTCCTGGTCCTTAACTGCCATCTTAATCTGATGATACCCGGAATAAGCATCCAAGAAACTTAAACGTGCACAACCTGCCGTAGCATCAATGATTTGATCGATACGGGGGAGAGCAAAAGGATCAGCCGGACACGCCTTGTTCAAGCCCGTGTAGTCCACACACATCCGCCAGGTGCCGTTCTTTTTAAGTACGAGCACCGGGTTAGCCAACCACTCTGGGTGAAAAACCTCAACAATGAACCCGGCCGCCAAAAGCCGGGCCACTTCTTCACCAATAGCCTTCCTCCTCTCTTCATTAAACCGTCGAAGGAACTGTCTGACCGGCTTAAATTTTGGATCAACATTGAGAGTGTGCTCAGCGAGTTCTCTAGGTACACCTGGCATGTCAGAAGGTTTCCATGCAAAGATGTCCCTATTCTCACGGATGAACTCGATGAGCGCGCCTTCCTATTTCGGGTCCAGATTTGCACTGATGCTGAACTGCTGAGACGAGTCACCTGGAACAAAATCAACAAGTTTAGTCTCATCAGCTGATTTAAACTTCATTGCTGGTTCATTCTCCGTGGTTGGCTTTTTCAGAGAGTTCATGTCTGTTGGGTCAACATTGTCTTTATAAAATTTCAACTCTTCTGTGGCACAAACCGACTCTGCATAAGCCGTGTCACCTTCCTCACACTCCAGAGCCACTTTCCGGCTGCCGTGAACCGTAATGGTCCCGTTGTGACCCGGCATCTTAAGTTGTAAGTACACATAACACGGCCGTGCCATGAACTTGGCGTAAGCCGGCCGTCCGAATATAGCATGGTATGGACTTCTTATCTTGACCAATTCAAAGGTCAACTTTTCCACCCTGTAGTTGTTCTCATCACCGAAGGCCACTTCCAGTTCGATCTTGCCGACTGGATAAGCCGATTTACCGGGTACCACACCATGGAAGATAGTATTTGACTGGCTGAGGTTCTTATCAACTAGCCCCATACGACGGAAAGTCTCATAATAGAGGATGTTGATGCTGCTGCCTCCATCCATGAGTACCTTTGTGAACTTATAGCCTCCCACTTGAGGAGCCACCACTAAGGCCAGGTGGCCCGGGTTATCCACCCGGGGAGGGTGATCCTCCCTACTCCACACTATAGGCTGCTCCGACCACCGTAAGTAGCGTGGAACCGCCGGCTCAACAGCATTAACAGCCCTCTTGTGAAGCTTCTCGTCTCGTTTGCACAAACTAGTGGTGAACACGTGATACTGTCCGCCGCTGAGCTGCTTTGGGTTGGTCTGATAGCCCCCCTGTTGCTGTTGATGACCCTGACCAGACTGTTGATTAAAGCCCCCTTGACCGTTCTGAGGACCGGAGTTTGAGCCGCCTCCCGGGCCATGAAAGCAGCCAGCGCCGGAGCCGCCGGCTCCTGAGCCGCCGCCCGGGCCATTGTAGTTTTTAAAGGCCTTCATGATAGCACAATCCTTCCACAGATGAGTCGCTGGCTTCTCTCTTGAGCCGTGTCTCGGACAAGGTTCATTCAACAGCTGCTCCAGAGAAGGTCCTGACCCGCCGCCTCGGGGAGGGGGCCTCCCCTTGCGTCGCTGGTTGTTACCTTGGGTGTTGGCTACGAACTCCAGGCTGCCATCGGCCTTACGCTTGCCTCCTCCTTGATTCCCCGGGTTAAACTGAGGACTCTTGCCATTGCCGTTCTTCTTTCCCTTCCCTGCCCTTTCATCATCTGAAGGGGGATCCTTGGTACCGTCAGAATCAGCGTACTTGACAAGAGCCGCCATTAGTGTACCCATATCCGTGCAGTCACGTTTAAGCCGCCCAAGTTTCATCTTTAGGGGCACAAAGCGACAGTTCTGTTCCAACATCAAGACTGCAGAGCCGGCATCCATCTTATCTGATGAATGTATGATCTCTTTGACCCGGCGAACCCAATGGGTCGTGGATTCACCCTCCTGCTGCTTACAGTTAGTCAAGTCCACAATTGACATAGACTGCCTACATGTATCCTTGAAGTTTTGAATGAAACGGGCTTTCAGCTCAGCCCAAGATCCAATGGAATTCGGTGGTAGCCCTTTTAACCATGTGCGGGCAGTTCCATCTAACATCATGGTGAAATATTTGGCCATGGCCGCCTCGCTGACCTCTAGCAGTTCCATAGCCATTTCATAACTCTCTATCCAGGCCGCAGGCTGTAAGTCAGCTGTATAGTTAGGCACCTTCCTAGGGCCCTTGAAATCCTTAGGTAGACGTTCATTACGGATGGCTGGCACCAAACAAGGGACACCACCGGTCCTGGTAGAAATACCCACATCAACGGACGCCGTCGGATAAGCCGGGGGGGGGTCTGATAAGCCGTCAATTGCGGCCCCTGCTCCGCCTCTTGCCGTGCTTGGTCTGCTGCGTAGAAGGCTCCAACATGAGCTGGGCCATGGCCAGGGGGTGGGTCATGGTGTCGGACATTACTTGAGCCGGTCGCTGAGACCATGTGCCGGCTGTAACTCGGGCTCTGGCCTGGGCGTGGAGTTGAGTGGATCCTGTCCCGGCTGTAGGAGTACGCCTCTTGCTGTGCTAGAGCTGTCTGCAGGAGTTCCCTGACCCGGCGGGTTTCGACCGCTGCCGGAGAATTGCCGTCAACGGGAAGAGCCGCCAGTCGTGCTGCCGCAGCTACCATGTTCTCCAGCGGGTTATCATAATGACCCGGGGGTATTGGCACATACTGAGGCGGGGCAGGGGGCACCCGGGGAGGCCCCATTACTCGTGGCTGAATAAGGGGTCCTGACCCGGGCGCAATGACCCCTGTCGGGTTACTAGACCCTGCACCCGGCGTGTTGAAGAGATTGCGCGGATCGTAAACTGGCGGGAGTCGGGACTGGGCCTTCTGATGCCTCCTTCTCATGACCTCGTTGGCCGCGTTCTGATCCATCGTGAGTTGGAAGGACTGCGCCTGAATCAACTGAGTCTGGGCATCGAGAGCCGCCCGCTCCGCAGCCAGCCTGATTCCTTCTGCTGCAAGATCCTCTTTAGCTTTTATCAAATCCAGTTTCAACTGTGCCACCTCCGCATCGTACTGGGCTTGATCCGCCAGGTCAACCGTGGCGGTTAACAGGGCCGTCATCTTGTCCGTGAGATCCATCAGCACCTGAGCCGGAGAAGGCACCGGGTTTCCCGATCCAGCAGCGGGGTTCAGAACAGGCTGTGCACCAGCCATAAAAACTCCAACCTGACTTGGCGGCTCAAAGAGGTCCGGAATACTGTTGCCATCGGAATAACTCATGAGCCTGCCATCTTGAAGTTGGTACAACGAGTTTGACTCATCAGTGGCCGACTCGCCGTCAGAGCCGGCGGCCGCCTCATCCCCAGTCCCAGATGGATCCGAGGGCCCTCCGTGGATGCATCCTACAAAAGCGCGTTTTAAGGCAGGCCGGGCCCGAGCGGGTCGCGCGCGCTGAGCCGTTTCGATGAGGTCGGCGCGGAGATCCGGCTCGGGGCCCGGTTCTCCAATCTTGCCGATGAAGACATGAATTCCACCGAAGGGGACCCGGTACCCGTACTCCACTGAGCCGGCGTCGGAGCCCCAGTCCACATCGTCGATGTAGAGCTTGCCGCGACGACTCTTGGTCATCCGGCCCACAGCGTATCCCTTGAGCCCTTCGAAGCTGCCCTTCAAGAACTCAAATCCACCGTGCGTTCGCCCCACGGTGGGCGCCAACTGTCGTGGAATTGTCACGGCAGATGTCCTTGGGCTAGGACTTAGTCGTGGAGCCATCGCAACTAGGAAGCTTGAAGGGGTTATGCGGGACAAGGAACACGAGGGTTTATACTGGTTCGGCCCCTTACGGTGAAGGTAAAAGCCTACGTCCAGTTCGAGGTGTTATTGATTAGGGTTACAATCGCCAGGGAGCTAAACAGCTATGCCCGGCTCTCGGAGAGATCGTTGTCGCCCTTAAACTGCTGTCGGGTCCTCCCCTTATATAAGGAGGCTGACGCCTAGCGGCCCTTAGAGTCCCGGCCGGCTCATAAGAGTGTCCGGCTCGGACTCTAAACAATACTTGCCTTGCACTACAAGTCTACTATAACAATGATTGTAACTACGGGCTTTAAGCTATATCCGGGTCTCAGCCCATCTCTGGCCCATTATCCTGAAACTTAGCTCCGGGCTTCTGGTAATGATCCTTGGAGTAACCCGGCCCTCCTAGCGGGTGACCCCCAGGTCTATATCCTCAACACAAGGGAAAAGGCTTAGGTGGAAAAAGGTAAAACCATGGTTCGGCCTTGCTGGAGGAGTTTTATTCAAGGCGAACTGTCAAGGGGGTCCCATAAATCACCCAACCGCGTAAGGAACGCAAACTCAAGGAACATAATACCGGTATGACGGAAACTAGGGCGGCAAGGGTGGAACAAAACACCAGGCATAAGGCCGAGCCTTCCACCCTTTACCAAATATATAGATGCATTAATATAATAAGAGATATTGTGATATTCCAAAATATCCATGTTCCAATATGGAACCAACTTAGACTTCACCTGCAACTAGCAACGCTATAAGAAGGGCTGAGCAAAAGCGGTAACTTAGCCAAACAACGGTTTGTCAGGAAAGGATGGTTAGAGGCTTGACATGGCAAATATGAGAGGCATGATATAGCAAGTGGTAGGTAGCGCAGCATGGCATTAGAGCGAACAACTAGCAAAGCAAAGATAGAAGTGATTTTGAGGGTATGGGCATCTTGCCTGCAAGGTTCTCAGAGTTGTCGAAAGTTTGATCCACGTAAGCGTACTCAACAGGTTCCTCGTTCGCAAAATCGTCTCCCAGCTCTACCCACAACAAGAACACAAGCAATGGAACCACAATCAATCACGGGAAATGCACAAGCAACATGATCCAAAACATGTATGATATGTGAGATGTGGTATGCGATGCGTATGCGTGCTCCGGAAGAAAAAGAATGACCAAGGCAGTAACTTGGCAAACCAAGCATTCCACTTGAAAGATGAGATGATTTCGGTTGAAATCGATATAAAGATCACCGGAAACGGATGCACGGTTTGCAAATGGGAAGCAAAACAAGAATGACACGATTCTGCGATTAACAGCATGATAGCACTTAGAATACATCAAGTAACTATGCTACAGCACTCCACCATAGCAACAAATCCTATGGCAGTAATCTACAGGAGATGCTTGACAAAAGATGAACACTGAGCTACGGCTAGATCTCAACATAACAGGTTCAAACAAGCATGGCAAAAGTGCAAAAGATATCAGGTTCACAGACTTGGTGAAATTACTAGACATGGCATAAACAACATCAGGTAGCAATGTTCAGAGCAAGCAAACAACTTGCTACAGGAACTTAACATACCAAAGCAAGGCATGGCATGAATCTACTATATGCATAGAACAAAAGTCCCTTACTGACCATGAGCCAAAAAGAATCAGAAGATATGATGGCACCCATGTAAACATAGCAAGTTTCGTTAACAGGTTTCAGACTTGGCAGAAAACAGAGTATGGCAGAAACAGTATCATGAAGGCATCTTGATGAGCTTGATGCACTCATCACCAATAAATGCATGACAAAACAAGCATACCTACAGCAATATGGCATGTTTATGAAGCTATCCATGGAAAGAGAAAATACATAGCATCTATGAAACAACTACAACAACCTTGGCAAAATTGAATAACATGTAAACAATCTGCCAGGAACATTTTATAGCAAACGTAGAGCAAGATTGAGGCATGCTATGGCACTTCATAATTGCAAACAGGGGCGTGGATGGATAGAGCACAACTATATATACAAAACATCCTTACTGAATATACTCAAAATAAGCATGGATCTCAATGTAGCCACATGGATACATAGCAACAAAATAACAGCAGTCACAGACTTGGCAAAATTTTAAGTCTCTGAAAATAGAAACATCACGAAGCCTAGTTTGCATGCTTGTACTAGTCATCACATAGATCACAAAAATACATGGCATACACCTCTGTAAATATGGCATGGCATAGATCAAAACACAAGTAGAGCTCATACTCATAAGATGCGCACATCAATAGCAACAAAAATAACAAATCCCCAAGTTCTGATAAGTAACAGCAGATAACAGCGTATAGCACTCTTGCACCAGAGATTTGGGCATCAAGATGGACTCAAATGAACATGGCATAATGGAATAAAATTAAGAGCATCTCGAGGCGAACAATTCGATATATTACACGCATGAAATGGGGCAGTAAGCAGAGAGTTAGGATGCGATGAACAGGAGCATATAAAGTGAAAAATATGGGGGACAAGAA